>NC_081183.1:49598189-49820032 GCF_029867415.1 Vicia villosa | reverse complement strand
AATTTAGTAGCAATTTAATATTTAATATTTATGCAAACCTGTTTATTTACCCTGGTAGTGGTGATCAAGCTTTTGTGATTGCATTTAATGGGACAAGTTCTTGATATAGGAATTTGCCAAAGTTTTCAAGGTGGAAGTCACATGCCACATGAAGCTTGGTTTCAAGGAGGACTGTGAATATGAACCAATAATCTAAATTTCTAGTCAAAACAATTTTTATCTTGTCTTCCTTTCATTGCTGTAAAAAATAACTTATTTTGATATTTACTTGTTAAGGTAGCTCCATGGACCCAACAATATAGAGAAATCCTAGCATTTGAACCAATATAAGGTGCAGGTCATTAATCTATAGCTTTTTAAGCAGAGAAAAAACATGTGATATGGAAGGTACTTTTTAAAGGAAAACCACTTCTAAAGAGACCCCTCTTTCATTATAAAAATTTATATTAATACAAAATGTGTTTTTATAAATATGTGTCGTTATATTTTTTATTTGAATACATTTTTTGTGCTTTTATTGAAGTGGACATTAACTCATGGTGTTTGTGTGGTATATTGTAAGATGAATATTAAACTTTTGAAAAAGATTAAGCTAGACTAGATTTGTTGTTACCACCACTTCAAAACTGTCATATTCACCATACAAGTTTTGATAGCAGCTTCATGTTAAACTAAACGCTTCATTGGTTTTAGTTATTTTATTAAATGATTTTTGAATTTTTTATAATACAAGCCAACATGCTGAGTCTCGATTCTCCTACTGGAGTTAGCTTCTCATATTTCGCCAAAACTTCTAATTATTTGTTTGTGATTGATGAAATTACGGGTAATTTATTTTTTAACACTTTAGATTATTTGTTTGTCTTGTGTTTTTGTTTAGTGGTATAAACTACTAGTTTATTTTTTAAATAGGCAATGGACTTTAGATTTCAGTTTAATAGAATATGATTTTTGAAAACATGAAAAACATAAATTTAAGACCATTTTAACAAATCAATTAGTTTTGTGCAAACTTAAACAATTCAATTTAACATTCTAATAGTGATTTATAGCAAGAGATCACATTGTTTTTCTTAAGCATTGATTCAAAAAATTTCTAATTTCAGAACCAATGATTTCATTATTGGCGGGTAGAGTTATGTAGGTAGTATTTGTGTAAAATGACTTGTATTTTCCTTTTAAATATTCTTTTATTAATGCTAGTTTAATTTTTCTTCAGGATACTATGCACCCCAACTTGCACAACTCATTCTCCAAACCAAAACCAACACTAATTTGAAGGGATAGGGGTTAGTCAACATGTATGACATTTTAAATATTTGGTCAAACAATATGTTTTAAGAATAAGACTAATTAATCTTTTGATACTAGTAGATCAGAAATCCACTTTTGCATTTTGATACCGATTCCAACTCCTCTGTCGAGTTTTTTTTAAGACACATTGACAAATTTCAAGGTCAATAAATAACCTCTTAAAAGAACTTTGTTGCTTACCCTACCTTTAGAAGGCAATATATATTTAATAAATTTACCGAGAGTTTCCAAGAAGCAAATACAAAATTGTTCGTGAATGTAAGTAAATAGTATTTAGATTTTTTTCAAAGGGAGAGATATAAGATTAAAAAAGATTACATTTTAATAATTTATTTTTAATTTCGCGTACAGGTGATCAGACACACAAACACTTTTAACATGATTACTGACACTTTTTCCAAGGACACCTAAAAATCAAGAATACCTAAACGTATAAGCAAGGTTGTTAAAATTGCGATATAAAATCTAAATTCTATGGAATGTTAAGTTTCTAGGTATACTTTTCGTGTTAAATCAAAGGTAAAAATCTCTTTTTTTTTAAAATCGTATTCTTGGATGATTTTAATGATTTCAATCACTTTGAAATATGTGAAATCGTGTAAAATAGTTTAAAATCTTTCGATTCTACTCTTTAATCAGATTTTATTTTGTTAGTCAAATTTTAAATATTTTATTTTATAATTTAGCCCATAAAAACTTCTTACATGCTTTTTCCTTTTACTCACTTTCATATATTGGTTATATTATTGAAGAACTTTTATTATCTATATATGAATTTAATCAAGTTGAATACGTGTGTGTGCATGCGTGTATGTTCATGTCTGCGCTAATGTGTATTTGCTCAGTGTGTCGTGTATATAAATTTTATATGATACAATAGAAAAAAAAGCAAGATGAGTACTTTGGCAAGTCTTCCACATGTCACTCTCTCATGCTATATTTTAATTTCAATAGCTTCTAATTATAGAAACTTCCTATTTTACATTATTATTTTTTATTAATTTATTTAATTATTTGGTTATATTTACCTAATTATTTATATATGAATTGTTTGAAACACGTGAAATTGTTATTTATTTATATATGAATTGTTTGAAACACGTGAAATTGTTATTGGTTTCACTATTGAGAATCTCAACAATCCCCTGTGAATGATACTTTATTTTTATTTTTCACACGAAATAAGGAGTGGTTGGACCATTGGGAAGATCAAACACCAGTCATTCAATAATCGTTATATGCAACTTCCCAATCTTATCTTCTCGCGTTTGGAATTTATTAGGCCAAAAATCAATCAATGCAAAGCTGCCCCAAATTCCCTTATTCATCACACTATAAAAACCATACTTTCACTTCCTCCCTGTCATCTACCATTCTCATAACAAACCTCTGCCAAATCCTCCATAATCATTTCCACATACAAATATGAAATTCCCTCAACCAATCCTAATCCGCTCAACCATTCACCATAAACCCTCTTTTTTGTTGCAGGAAACCTCACCACAACACCGTCAAACCGCATCCGCACAACAATTGTAAAATCACAAAAATCGCCAAACTCAGAGAAATTGGAGGACAAGGAGAGTCCAGATCCGGAAGCAGGAAGTTGGAGAAAATAAGAAGTCGTACCTAAATTTTTTCCTTTTTGTTTTCTTCGATTTTGTTGTCGTATTTTAATTTTTACATCCGCATCAAGCCATCTAATTGTATCCGAGAAATTATATAATGGATTGGGGTTAGGTTTTCTATGGGTTAAGGATATTTTACTTGATGTTTTGATTGTTGAATCGTAGAGAAGAGAAAAAGGCAGAGAAACTGAGAAAATGGGCGCGTGATGGGTAGATTTACACGTTACAAACAGACAGAGGATACTTCTCTCCCTTTTGTAGGATAGTTTTGTTTTTATTGTATTTTATTTTATTTATTAGTTATTCATTTAATTTGATTTTGTTAATCTATTTAATTTAATAGAATAATGCAAGATGAGTTCTTTGGTAAGTTTGTGACTTGGCACTCTCTCATGCATTCTCCTATATTTTATTGTTGCTATGAAAGGAAAGTTTGTGTAACTTTAATTCTATTAATTGTTTTAAATTAAATAAAGTTATACAATTTTTCAAATAAATAATAAAATAAATTCGTATATTACCAAAATTAATACCATTTGATTGATATTTATTAACTTCGGCCAGATTTCAACCTTATGCATACTAAACAACAATTTGTCACTGCTTGCGTTTAATACCAATGTAACAAAAATGTTTTTTAATTGTAATAGTAAATTACTTTAATGTCTAATGTACTCTTACAATATGTATTTTTTATTTGATTTTATAGAATGAAATAATATTTTTTTATCCTTAAATCAACTATTATTACATATTATTATTATTATTATTACATATTGATATTACTATTATTAGATATTATTGGTTATAATAAAATATAGTTAAAAAATCAAACTCAAAGGGAAAAGATTTAAAAACATAACGTGGAAATTCTTTGGACCATGGGTCCTCTAAAATGGTAACATTTATACTAAAAATTGACATAATATTTGTTTTAGCAAAAGATGTAAGATAACTATGATGTATAGAAATCACAACTTTTTTTTGATAAAAAATATTACGTATTAAATATTTATAAGAAATATGATTAAATGTAAATGTATAACATATAAATTTTATATTCATATGATATTTTTGTTAATTAAAATTCATACTATATGAATCTTATGTATCTTTGTAACAAACAATTCTTAATTTTAAAACTTGAGTCAGTAAATAATTTTTTTTTAATATTTGGAAAATTCTATCTCAGAAGCCAATATTTTTCAGAAAATAAATGAATTATCAAATATTTTTTATGGAAGCCTTTGAAATGAGAGAAAATATTTTTATTATGTATAAAATTCTATTGAATCCTTTTATCCCGTGCCTCGCACGGAGACGATCCAAGGCCGTGAGTATATCCTTAATCATTATATAGTTATTTTGAATTTCGTTATAGTCTTACTGATCGGAATCAATCACACTGAGTTTAAACTCGTGCTTCGCATGGGCATACACACTAGTTATTTTCACATAAGATAAACTTTTTGATTTTACACTTTGATTTTATGTTTCGATTTTACCTATGCAAAACAAGTCAAGGTAAAAACTCGATTCTGACAACCTTGGGTATATGCATTTCATCATGTTAAACACAACCCTTCAAAGGATTAAGCTTTTTTATTAAATGATATTGGATTTTTATTATACAAGCGCACACGCTCGATCATGATTCTCCTACTGGAGTTGGCTTCTCCTGTTTCGCCAAAACTTCTAATTATTTGTCTGTGATTGATGAAATTATGAGTAATTTATTTTTTAACACTTCTGATTATTTATTTGTTTTGTGTTTTTCTTTACTGGTATAAACTACTAGTTTATTTTGTAATAGGCAATGGACTTTAGATTTCAGTTTAATAGAATATGATTTTAGAAAACATGAAAAACATAAATTTAAGAACATTTTAACAATTCAATTAGTTTTGTGCTCATTAAAACACTTCAATTTAACATTCTAATTGTGATTTATAGCAAGACATCACCTTGTTTTTCTTAAGCATTGATTCAACAAATTTCCAATTTCAGAACCAATGATTTCTTTATCGGTGGGGAGAGTTATGTAGGTAGTATTTGTGTAAAATGACTTGTATTTTGCTTTACAATATTCTTTTATTACTGCTAGTTTATTTGTCTTCAGGTTACTATGCACCCCAACTTGCAAAGCTCATTCTACAAACCAAAGCCAACATAAATTTGAAGGGGATAGGGATTAGTCAACATATTTGACATTTTAAATATTTGGTCAAACAATAAGTTTGAAGAATAAGACTAATTAATCTTTTGATATTTGTAGATCGGAAATCCTCTTTTGGATTTTGATATCAATTCCAACTCCATTGTCGAGTTTTTTTAAGACACACTAACAAATTTGGAGGCCAATAAATCACCTCTTAAGCTACCCTACATTTAGAAGGCGATATATATTTGATAAATTTATTGAGAGTTTCCAAGAAGCTAATACAAAATTGTCTGTGAATGTAAGTAAATAGTATTTAGATTTTTTCAAAGGGAGAGATATGAGATTAAAAAAGATTACATTTTAATAATTGATTTTAAATTTCGCGTACAGGTGATCAGATACACAAACACTTTTAACATGATTGCTGACACTTGTCCAACGGCACCTAAAAATCAAGAATACCTAAAGGTATATGCAAGGTTGTTAAAATTGTGATATAAAGTCTAAATTCTATAGATTTAACGTTTCTAGGTTTGCTTTTCGTGTTAAATCAAAGGTAAAAAGCTCTTTTATGAAAAATTGTATTCTGGGATGATTTTAATGATTTCAATCACTTTGAAATATGTGAAATCGTGTAAAATAGTTTAAAATCGTTTAATTCTACTCTTAAACCTGATTTTAATTTTTTTAGTCAAATTTTAAAAAGGTTATTTTATAATTTAGCCCATGAAAACTTCTTACACGCTTTTTCCTCTTACTCACTTTCATATAATGGTTTTATTATTGAAGAACTTTTATTATCTAGAGATGAATTTAATCAAGTTAAATATGTGCGCGTGCATGCGTGTGCGTGCGTGTGCGCGCTTATGTGCATTTGGTCAGTGTATCAGGTATATAAATTTTATATTATTTTCACATGAGATAAACTTTATGATTTTAGACTTTTATTTTACGTTTTGATTTTACCTAGGAAAAATAAGTCAAGGTAAAAACTCGATTCTGACAACCTTGGGTATATGCATTTCATCCAATCGGAACTTTACATTGTTATGTCAGGTAAATATTCCATCTTATGGTAGTCCTCATTTTTTATTTAGAAAACGGGTGAGAAGGCTTATGTATGCATAATAGTTGAAACAAATGCCTACATGAATATGAAAAAAAATGCAAAAAGCCTTACATGTCGTGCTTGCAGGGATCAAAAATTGGTCATGGTGTCGTTCGTAAGTTATTTAATTTACTAAATCAAAGTGTTTTAGTTAAAAAAATTTGTTGAGTAGTGATAAACATTCCATTATGTACTAGGGTTCTCCTGTATAATCTCTAAATTCAGTTGATTATAACCATCTCTATTCCATGGACGCTTGTATGGGTTATAATATTCAGATAATACCTTATTACAATTTCTTTACCTTCATAGTTTTAGTTTCAATTTAGTATTTAATATTTATGCAAACCTTTTTATTTACCCTGGCAGTGGTGATAAAGTTTTCAGCCACATGAAGCTTGGTTTCAAGGAGGGCTGTGAATATGAACCAGTAATCTAAATTTCTAGTCAGAACGATTTTCATCTTGTCTTCCATTCATAGCTGTAAAAATAACTTATTTTGATATTTACTTGTTAAGGTGGCTCCATGGACCCAAGAATATGGGGAAATCCTAACATTTGAACCAATATAAGATGCATGTCATTGATCTAGAGCTTTTCAACCGGAGAGAACACTTGTGATGTGGAAGGTATTTTTTTAAGGAAAACCACTTCCAAAGAGACCCCTCTTTCATTATAAATATTTATATTAATACAAAAAGTGTTTTATAAATATGTGTCATTATATTTTTTATTTAAGTACATTTTTTGTGATTTTAATGAAGTGGACATTGACTCATGATGTTTGTTTGGTATATAGTAAGATGAATATTAAACATTTGAAAAAGATAAAGCTAATGCAATCTGTAATTTTATATAAATATCAAACATTTTATAATATGTTGTTCCCCACTTCAAAACTGTCATATTTACCATACAAGTTTCATACAAGCTTCACTAGTTTTTTGTTCTCACCACTTCAAAACTGTCATATTCACCATACAAGTTTGATAGAAGCTTCATGTTAAACACAACCCTTCAAAGGATTAAGCTTTTTTATTAAATGATATTGGATTTTTTATTATACAAGCGCACATGCTCGATCATGATTCTCCTACTGGAGTTGGCTTCTCCTGTTTCGCCAAAACTTCTAATTATTTGTCTGTGATTGATGAAATTATGAGTAATTTATTTTTTAACACTTCTGATTATTTATTTGTTTTGTGTTTTTCTTTACTGGTATAAACTACTAGTTTATTTTGTAATAGGCAATGGACTTTAGATTTCAGTTTAATAGAATATGATTTTAGAAAACATGAAAAACATAAATTTAAGAACATTTTAACAATTCAATTAGTTTTGTGCTCATTAAAACAATTCAATTTAACATTCTAATTGTGATTTATAGCAAGACATCACCTTGTTTTTCTTAAGCATTGATTCAACAAATTTCCAATTTCAGAACCAATGATTTCTTTATCGGTGGGGAGAGTTATGTAGGTAGTATTTGTGTAAAATGACTTGTATTTTGCTTTTCAATATTCTTTTATTACTGCTAGTTTATTTGTCTTCAGGTTACTATGCACCCCAACTTGCAAAGCTCATTCTCCAAACCAAAGCCAACATAAATTTGAAGGGGATAGGGGTTAGTCAACATATTTGACATTTTAAATATTTGGTCAAACAATATGTTTGAAGAATAAGACTAATTAATCTTTTGATATTTGTAGATCGGAAATCCTCTTTTGGATTTTGATATCAATTCCAACTCCATTGTCGAGTTTTTTTAAGACACACTGACAAATTTGGAGGCCAATAAATCACCTCTTAAAAGAATTTTGTAGCTACCCTACATTTAGAAGGCAATATATATTTGATAAATTTACTGAGAGTTTCCAAGAAGCTAATACAAAATTGTCTGTGAATGTAAGTAAATAGTATTTAGATTTTTTTCAAAGGGAGAGATATGAGATTAAAAAAGATTACATTTTAATAATTGATTTTAAATTTCGCGTACAGGTGATCAGATACACAAACACTTTTAACATGATTGCTGACACTTGTCCAACGGCACCTAAAAATCAAGAATACCTAAAGGTATATGCAAGGTTGTTAAAATTGTGATATAAAGTCTAAATTCTATAGATTTTACGTTTCTAGGTTTGCTTTTCGTGTTAAATCAAAGGTAAAAAGCTCTTTTATGAAAAATTGTATTCTGGGATGATTTTAATGATTTCAATCACTTTGAAATATGTGAAATCGTGTAAAATAGTTTAAAATCGTTTGATTCTACTCTTAAACCTGATTTTATTTTTTTTAGTCAAATTTTAAAAAGGTTATTTTATAATTTAGCCCATGAAAACTTCTTACACGCTTTTTCCTCTTACTCACTTTCATATATTGGTTTTATTATTGAAGAACTTTTATTATCTAGAGATGAATTTAATCAAGTTAAATATGTGCGCGTGCATGCGTGTGCGTGCGTGTGCGCGCTTATGTGCATTTGGTCAGTGTATCGGGTATATAAATTTTATATTATTTTCACATGAGATAAACTTTATGATTTTAGACTTTTATTTTACGTTTTGATTTTACCTAGGAAAAATAAGTCAAGGTAAAAACTCGATTCTGACAACCTTGGGTATATGCATTTCATCCAATCGGAACTTTACATTGTTATGTCAGGTAAATATTCCATCTTATGGTAGTCCTCATTTTTTATTTAGAAAACGGGTGAGAAGGCTTATGTATGCATAATAGTTGAAACAAATGCCTACATGAATATGAAAAAAAATGCAAAAAGCCTTACATGTCGTGCTTGCAGGGATCAAAAATTGGTCATGGTGTCGTTCGTAAGTTATTTAATTTACTAAATCAAAGTGTTTTAGTTAAAAAAATTTGTTGAGTAGTGACAAACATTCCATTATGTACTAGGGTTCTCCTGTATAATCTCTAAATTCAGTTGATTATAACCATCTCTATTCCATGGACGCTTGTATGGGTTATAATATTCAGATAATACCTTATTACAATTTCTTTACCTTCATAGTTTTAGTTTCAATTTAGTATTTAATATTTATGCAAACCTTTTTATTTACCCTGGCAGTGGTGATAAAGTTTTCAGGTTGGAAATCACAAGCCACATGAAGCTTGGTTTCAAGGAGGGCTGTGAATATGAACCAGTAATCTAAATTTCTAGTAAGAATGATTTTTATCTTGTCTTCCATTCATAGCTGTAAAAATAACTTATTTTGATATTTACTTGTTAAGGTGGCTCCATGGACCCAAGAATATGGGGAAATCCTAACATTTGAACCAATATAAGATGCATGTCATTGATCTAGAGCTTTTCAACCGGAGAGAACACTTGTGATGTGGAAGGTATTTTTTTAAGGAAAACCACTTCCAAAGAGACCCCTCTTTCATTATAAATATTTATATTAATACAAAAAGTGTTTTATAAATATGTGTCATTATATTTTTTATTTGAATACATTTTTTGTGATTTTAATGAAGTGGACATTGACTCATGATGTTTGTTTGGTATATAGTAAGATGAATATTAAACATTTGAAAAAGATAAAGCTAATGCAATCTGTAATTTTATATAAATATCAAACATTTTATAATATGTTGTTCCCCACTTCAAAACTGTCATATTTACCATACAAGTTTCATACAAGCTTCACTAGTTTTTTGTTCCCACCACTTCAAAACTGTCATATTCACCATACAAGTTTGATAGAAGCTTCATGTTAAACACAACCCTTCAAAGGATTAAGCTTTTTTATTAAATGATTTGGATTTTTTATTATACAAGCGCACATGCTCTATCATGATTCTCCTACTGGAGTTGGCTTCTCCTGTTTCGCCAAAACTTCTAATTATTTGTTTGTGATTGATGAAATTATGAGTAATTTATTTTTTAACACTTCTGATTATTTATTTGTTTTGTGTTTTTGTTTAGTGGTATAAACTACTAGTTTATTTTGTAATAGGCAATGAGGATTAGGTTAATTAGAAGAGAAAAGGTCTTGGGGAATTGGACATGAGAAGTTGTAGAGAAGAGAGAAAATAGGAGAGAAATTCATTCCCGTTTTTCTTGCAGCAGTCTCACTAAATCGAAGATCCCCGATTCGTTAACCGTTGGATCGCCACCAAATTTTGTGGGTAGGTTCGCAACACCTATAGCTAACTTTTGACCGTTGGGATCTTTAAAATAAGGTCTGAGTTGTGAGATATGATCATCGCACTGTAGCTGCATATTTGGGAAAATTTTCAGCTTTTGATTCTGATTAAAAGAGGCAATGGTTGGGAGCTAAGGCTAGATGGCTTCGATCGATAGAATTGTAGAACGGACTTCGAATACAAGGTAAGGGGTGGGGTTCTAACTCTATAACCAGACTCATGATGAATGATATGTGGGGGTTAAATTTGTAGGAAATTATTCCTGATTATTTGTTGTGATTCTGTTGTGTTGATTCGATGAAATTAGTTGTTGTTGTGGTGATAATTGTTGTTGTTTTATGCGAAGTTGAAGGATGTTTCAGTGACGATGTATACCTCTATTTATTAGTATAGCGACGATATAGGCTTATGCCTTGTGACGATGATTTTGTTTGTTGTGTGTGTTTGTTGCATTCATATACATATGCATTTTTGGCGACGGCCTAGATTGGCAAATTAGTGACGAAGGCTTATGCCTTGATGCCTCTGTTTAACTGGCGATTGGCGATGGGGGCTGAAGCCCTGGGTACCACATGCATGTGCATTTGTTAGAGTCTCGTTATATGTGGCATGAGTGTGATTTAATTGTGACGTGATGTGACTTAAGTTGTTGAATTGTGATAATGTGAATTTGTAATTATAAATTGTTATACTAATGACGTGTTGTGGCAGGTATTGTCTGGAAGATGAGAAATAGTTGTTATAGCTATTAATACGTTGTTGTTGTTTATTTTTGTTATTATAACTGTTCAGGTTAATTGTTATTATAACTGTTGTCTGAAATCCGTAACGTGATAATTTTGTATGATTTAATTCTAATATATTGTTTATCATGCGTTTGTTTATATTGGTAGATATCTCACCCTTTCTGAATGATGTTTCCCTACCATGGGAAATTGACAGGTACTCAAGATAGCGGTGGAAGTTTGAAGTGATTTTATGAAGTCTTTAGTTGCTGTTATTCGAGTTGGTGTCTTGCTCTGATACGTAGCACTCGGGGGGATAAACTATTGTTTTAGTAATTATTATGTTTGATGAATTTTTAGTGATGTTTTATTTTGGTTGTGACTCAAACTTGTTTTGTGAAGATGCTATGATTAAAATAAATTATTGTGAAGTTTTGTGAATTCCGCTGCGAGATAAAATAATTATTTTGATACAGTGATTTTGAGAATTAATTTCAATTGTCCGTTTATGTTTATGTGCTATGTATCTATATGAAGGCGTGAATTACGTAAATATTTTTGAGATGACGAATATGTGATACCTCAAATGAACTTGTTTGAAATTTATACTCTAATTTTCTGTATAATTTATCGGGTAGATTTGGGGTGTTACACAATCGACTTTAGATTTCAGTTTAATAGAATATGATTTTAGAAAACATGAAAAACATAAATTTAAGAACATTTTAACAAATCAATTAGTTTTGTGCTCATTAAAACAATTCAATTTAACATTCTAATTGTGATTTATAGCAAGAGATCACCTTGTTTTTCTTAAGCATTGATTCAACAAATTTCTAATTTTAGAACCAATGATTTCTTTATCGATGGGGAGAGTTATGTAGGTAGTATTTGTGTAAAATGACTTGTATTTTTCATTTCAATATTCTTTTATTACTGCTAGTTTATTTGTCTTCAGGTTACTATGCACCCCCAATTTGCAAAGCTCATTCTCCAAACCAAAGCCAACATAAATTTGAAGGGGATATGGGTTATTCAACATATATGACATTTTAAATATTTGGTCAAACAATATGTTTGAAGAATAAGACTAATTAATCTTTTAATACTTGTAGACCGGAAATCCTCTTTTGGATTTTGATATCGATTCCAACTCCATTGTCGAGTTTTTTTAAGACACACTGACAAATTTTGAGGCCAATAAATCACCTCTTAAAAGAATTTTGTAGCTACCCTACATTTAGAAGGCAATATATATTTGATAAATTTACTGAGAGTTTCCAAGAAGCTAATACAAAATTGTCTGTGAATGTAAGTAAATAGTATTTAGATTTTTTTCAAAGGGAGAGATATGAGATTAAAAAAGATTACATTTTAATAATTGATTTTAAATTTCACGTACAGGTGATCAGATACACAAACACTTTTAACATGATTGCTGACACTTGTCCAACGGCACCTAAAAATCAAGAATACCTAAAGGTATATGCAAGGTTGTTAAAATTGTGATATAAAGTCTAAATTCTATAGATTTTACGTTTCTAGGTTTGCTTTTCGTGTTAAATCAAAGGATAAAAAGCTCTTTTATGAAAAATTGTATTCTGGGATGATTTTAATGATTTCAATCACTTTGAAATATGTGAAATCGTGTAAAATAGTTTAAAATTGTTTGATTCTACTCTTAAACCTGATTTTATTTTTTTTAGTCAAATTTTAAAAAGGTTATTTTATAATTTAGCCCACGAAAACTTCTTACACGCTTTCTCCTCTTACTCAGTTTCATATATTGGTTTTACTATTGAAGAACTTTTATTATCTAGAGATGAATTTAATCAAGTTAAATATGTGCGCGTGCATGCGTGTGCGTGCGTGTGCGTGCTTTTGTGCATTTGGTCAGTGTATCGGGTATATAAATTTTATATTATTTTCACATGAGATAAACTTTATGATTTTAGACTTTTATTTTACGTTTTAATTTTACCTAGGAAAAATAAGTCAAGGTAAAAACTCGATTCTGACAACCTTGGGTATATGCATTTCATCCAAACGGAACATTACATTGTTATGTCAGGTAAATATTCCATCTTATGGTAGTCCTCATTTTTTATTTAGAAAACGGGTGAGAAGGCTTATGTATACATAATAATTGAAACAAATGCCTACATGAATATGAAAAAAAAAATGCAAAAAGCCTTGCATGTCGTGCTTGCATGGATCAAAAATTGGTCATGGTGTCGTTCGTAAGTTATTTAATTTACTAAATCCAAGTGTTTTAGTTAAAAAAATTTGTTGAGTAGTGATAAACATTCTATTATGTACTAGGGTTCTCCTGTATAATCTCTAAATTCAGTTAATTATAACCATCTCTATTCTATGGACGCTTGTATGGGTTATAATGTTCAGATAATACCTTATTACAATTTCTTTACCTTCATAGTTTTAGTTTCAATTTAGTATTTAATATTTATGCAAACCTTTTTATTTACCCTGGCAGTGGTGATAAAGTTTTCAGGTTCGAAATCACAAGCCACATGAAGCTTGGTTTCAAGGAGGGTTGTGAATATGAACTAGTAATCTAAATTTCTAGTCAGAATGATTTTAATCTTGTCTTCCATTCATAGCTGTAAAAATAACTTATTTTGATATTTACTTGTTAAGGTGGCTCCATGGACCCAAGAATATGGGGAATTCCTAACATTTGAACCAATATAAGATGCATGTCATTGATATAGAGCTTTTCAACCGGAGAGAACACTTGTGATGTGGAAGGTATTTTTTTAAGGAAAACCACTTCCAAAGAGACCCCTCTTTCATTATAAATATTTATATTAATACAAAAAGTGTTTTATAAATATGTGTCATTATATTTTTTATTTGAATACATTTTTTGTGATTTTAATGAAGTGGACAGTGACTCATGATGTTTGTTTGGTATATAGTAAGATGAATATTAAACATTTGAAAAAGATAAAGCTAATGCAATCTGTAATTTTATATAAATATCAAACATTTTATAATATGTTGTTCCCCACTTCAAAACTGTCATATTTACCATATAAGTTTCATACAAGCTTCACTAGTTTTTTGTTCCCACCACTTCAAAACTGTCATATTCACCATACAAGTTTGATAGAAGCTTCATGTTAAACACAACCCTTCACTGGATTAAGCTTTTTTATTAAATGATATTGGATTTTTTATTATACAAGCGCACATGCTCTATCATGATTCTCCTACTGGAGTTGGCTTCTCCTGTTTCGCCAAAACTTCTAGTTATTTGTCTGTGATTGATGAAATTATGAGTAATTTATTTTTTAACACTTCTGATTATTTATTTGTTTTGTGTTTTTGTTTACTGGTATAAACTACTAGTTTATTTTGTAATAGGCAATGGACTTTAGATTTCAGTTTAATAGAATATGATTTTAGAAAACATGAAAAACATAAATTTAAGAACATTTTAACAATTCAATTAGTTTTGTGCTCATTAAAACAATTCAATTTAACATTCTAATTGTGATTTATAGCAAGACATCACCTTGTTTTTCTTAAGCATTGATTCAACAAATTTCCAATTTCAGAACCAATGATTTATTTATCGGTGGGGAGAGTTATGTAGGTAGTATTTGTGTAAAATGACTTGTATTTTGCTTTTCAATATTCTTTTGTTACTTCTAGTTTATTTGTCTTCAGGTTACTATGCACCCCAACTTGCAAAGCTCATTCTCCAAACCAAAGCCAACATAAATTTGAAGGGGATAGGGGTTAGTCAACATATATGACATTTTAAATATTTGGTCAAACAATATGTTTGAAGAATAAGACTAATTAATCTTTTGATATTTGTAGATCGGAAATCCTCTTTTTGATTTTGATATCGATTCCAACTCCATTGTCGAGTTTTTTTAAGACACACTGACAAATTTTGAGGCCAATAAATCACCTATTACAAGAATTTTGTAGCTACCCTACATTTAGAAGGCAATATATATTTGATAAATTTACTGAGAGTTTCCAAGAAGCTAATACAAAATTGTCTGTGAATGTAAGTAAATAGTATTTAGATTTTTTTCAAAGGGAGAGATATGAGATTAAAAAAGATTACATTTTAATAATTGATTTTAAATTTCGCGTACAGGTGATCAGATACACAAACACTTTTAACATGATTGCTGACACTTGTCCAACGGCACCTAAAAATCAAGAATACCTAAAGGTATATGCAAGGTTGTTAAAATTGTGGTATAAAATCTAAATTCTATAGATTTTACGTTTCTAGGTTTGCTTTTTGTGTTAAATCAAAGGTAAAAAGCTCTTTTATGAAAAATTGTATTCTGGGATGATTTTAATGATTTCAATCACTTTGAAATATGTGAAATCGTGTAAAATAGTTTAAAATCGTTTGATTCTACTCTTAAACCTGATTTTATTTTTTTAGTCAAACTTTAAAAAGGTTATTTTATAATTTAGCCCATGAATACTTCTTACACGCTTTTTCCTCTTACTCAGTTTCATATATTGGTTTTATTATTGAAGAACTTTTATTATCTAGAGATGAATTTAATCAAGTTAAATATGTGCGCGTGCATGCGTGTGCGTGCGTGTGCGCGCTTATGTGGATTTGGTCAGTGTATCGGGTATATAAATTTATATTATTTTCACATGAGATAAACTTTATGATTTTAGACTTTTATTTTACGTTTTGATTTTACCTAGGAAAAATAAGTCAAGGTAAAAACTCGATTCTGACAACCTTGGGTATATGCATTTCATCCAAACGGAACATTACATTGTTATGTCAGGTAAATATTCCATCTTATGGTAGTCCTCATTTTTTATTTAGAAAACGGGTGAGAAGGCTTATGTATACATAATAATTGAAACAAATGCCTACATGAATATGAAAAAAAAATGCAAAAAGCCTTGCATGTCGTGCTTGCAGGGATCAAAAATTGGTCATGGTGTCGTTCGTAAGTTATTTAATTTACTAAATCCAGGTGTTTTAGTTAAAAAAATTTGTTGAGTAGTGATAAACATTCCATTATGTACTAGGGTTCTCCTGTATAATCTCTAAATTCAGTTGATTATAACCATCTCTATTCTATGGACGCTTGTATGGGTTATAATGTTCAGATAATACCTTATTACAATTTCTTTACCTTCATAGTTTTAGTTTCAATTTAGTATTTAATATTTATGCAAACCTTTTTATTTACCCTGGCAGTGGTGATAAAGTTTTCAGGTTGGAAATCACAAGCCACATGAAGCTTGGTTTCAAGGAGGGTTGTGAATAAGAACTAGTAATCTAAATTTCTAGTCAGAATGATTTTAATCTTGTCTTCCATTCATAGCTGTAAAAATAACTTATTTTGATATTTACTTGTTAAGGTGGCTCCATGGACCCAAGAATATGGGGAATTCCTAACATTTGAACCAATATAAGATGCATGTCATTGATCTAGAGCTTTTCAACCGGAGAGAACACTTGTGATGTGGAAGGTATTTTTTTAAGGAAAACCACTTCCAAAGAGACCCCTCTTTCATTATAAATATTTATATTAATACAAAAAGTGTTTTATAAATATGTGTCATTATATTTTTTATTTGAATACATTTTTTGTGATTTTAATGAAGTGGACAGTGACTCATGATGTTTGTTTGGTTTATAGTAAGATGAATATTAAACATTTGAAAAAGATAAAGCTAATGCAATCTGTAATTTTATATAAATATCAAACATTTTATAATATGTTGTTCCCCACTTCAAAACTGTCATATTTACCATACAAGTTTCATACAAGCTTCACTAGTTTTTTGTTCCCACCACTTCAAAACTGTCATATTCACCATACAAGTTTGATAGAAGCTTCATGTTAAACATAACCCTTCACTGGATTAAGCTTTTTTATTAAATGATATTGGATTTTTTATTATACAAGCGCACATGCTCTATCATGATTCTCCTACTGGAGTTGGCTTCTCCTGTTTCGCCAAAACTTCTAATTATTTGTCTGTGATTGATGAAATTATGAGTAATTTATTTTTTAACACTTCTGATTATTTATTTGTTTTGTGTTTTTGTTTACTGGTATAAACTACTAGATTATTTTGTAATAGGCAATGGACTTTAGATTTCAGTTTAATAGAATATGATTTTAGAAAACATGAAAAACATAAATTTAAGAACATTTTAACAATTCAATTAGTTTTGTGCTCATTAAAACAATTCAATTTAACATTCTAATTATGATTTATAGCAAGACATCACCTTGTTTTTCTTAAGCATTGATTCAACAAATTTCCAATTTCAGAACCAATGATTTATTTATCGGTGGGGAGAGTTATGTAGGTAGTATTTGTGTAAAATGACTTGTATTTTGCTTTTCAATATTCTTTTATTACTGCTAGTTTATTTGTCTTCAGGTTACTATGCACCCCAACTTGCAAAGCTCATTCTCCAAACCAAAGCCAACATAAATTTGAAGGGGATAGGGGTTAGTCAACATATATGACATTTTAAATATTTGGTCAAACAATATGTTTGAAGAATAAGACTAATTAATCTTTTGATATTTGTAGATCGGAAATCCTCTTTTGGATTTTGATATCGATTCCAACTCCATTGTCGAGTTTTTTTAAGACACACTGACAAATTTTGAGGCCAATAAATCACCTTTTACAAGAATTTTGTAGCTACCCTACATTTAGAAGGCAATATATATTTGATAAATTTACTGAGAGTTTCCAAGAAGCTAATACAAAATTGTCTGTGAATGTAAGTAAATAGTATTTAGATTTTTTTCAAAGGGAGAGATATGAGATTAAAAAAGATTACATTTTAATAATTGATTTTAAATTTCGCGTACAGGTGATCAGATACACAAACACTTTTAACATGATTGCTGACACTTGTCCAACGGCACCTAAAAATCAAGAATACCTAAAGGTATATGCAAGGTTGTTAAAATTGTGATATAAAATCTAAATTCTATAGATTTTACGTTTCTAGGTTTGCTTTTCGTCTTAAATCAAAGGTAAAAAGCTCTTTTATGTAAAATTGTATTCTGGGATGATTTTAATGATTTCAATCACTTTGAAATATGTGAAATCGTGTAAAATAGTTTAAAATCGTTTGATTCTACTCTTAAACCTGATTTTATTTTTTTTAGTCAAACTTTAAAAAGGTTATTTTATAATTTAGCCCATGAAAACTTCTTACACGCTTTTTCCTCTTACTCAGTTTCATATATTGGTTTTACTATTGAAGAACTTTTATTATCTAGAGATGAATTTAATCAAGTTAAATATGTGCGCGTGCATGCGTGTGCGTGCGTGTGCGCGCTTATGTGCATTTGGTCAGTGTATCGGGTATATAAATTTTATATTATTTTCACATGAGATAAACTTTATGATTTTAGACTTTTATTTTACGTTTTGATTTTACCTAGGAAAAATAAGTCAATGTAAAAACTCGATTCTGACAACCTTGGGTATATGCATTTCATCCAAACGGAACATTACATTGTTATGTCAGGTAAATATTCCATCTTATGGTAGTCCTCATTTTTTATTTAGAAAACGGGTGAGAAGGCTTATGTATACATAATAGTTGAAACAAATGCCTACATGAATATGAAAAAAAAAATGCAAAAAGCCTTGCATGTCGTGCTTGCAGGGATCAAAAATTGGTCATGGTGTCGTTCGTAAGTTATTTAATTTACTAAATCCAAGTGTTTTAGTTAAAAAAATTTGTTGATTAGTGATAAACATTCCATTATGTACTAGGGTTCTCCTGTATAATCTCTAAATTCAGTTGATTATAACCATCTCTATTCTATGGACGCTTGTATGGGTTATAATGTTCAGATAATACCTTATTACAATTTCTTTACCTTCATAGTTTTAGTTTCAATTTAGTATTTAATATTTATGCAAACCTTTTTATTTACCCTGGCAGTGGTGATAAAGTTTTCAGGTTGGAAATCACAAGCCACATGAAGCTTGGTTTCAAGGAGGGTTGTGAATATGAACTAGTAATCTAAATTTCTAGTCAGAATGATTTTAATCTTGTCTTCCATTCATAGCTGTAAAAATAACTTATTTTGATATTTACTTGTTAAGGTGGCTCCATGGACCCAAGAATATGGGGAATTCCTAACATTTGAACCAATATAAGATGCATGTCATTGATCTAGAGCTTTTCAACCGGAGAGAACACTTGCGATGTGGAAGGTATTTTTTTAAGGAAAACCACTTCCAAAGAGACCCCTCTTTCATTATAAATATTTATATTAATACAAAAAGTGTTTTATAAATATGTGTCATTATATTTTTTATTTGAATACATTTTTTGTGATTTTAATGAAGTGGACAGTGACTCATGATGTTTGTTTGGTATATAGTAAGATGAATATTAAACATTTGAAAAAGATAAAGCTAATGCAATCTGTAATTTTATATAAATATCAAACATTTTATAATATGTTGTTCCCCACTTCAAAACTGTCATATTTACCATACAAGTTTCATACAAGCTTCACTAGTTTTCTGTTCCCACCACTTCAAAACTGTCATATTCACCATACAAGTTTGATAGAAGCTTCATGTTAAACACAACCCTTCACTGGATTAAGCTTTTTTATTAAATGATATTGGATTTTTTATTATACAAGCGCACATGCTCTATCATGATTCTCCTACTGGAGTTGGCTTCTCCTGTTTCGCCAAAACTTCTAATTATTTGTCTGTGATTGATGAAATTATGAGTAATTTATTTTTTAACACTTTTGATTATTTATTTGTTTTGTGTTTTTGTTTACTGGTATAAACTACTAGTCTATTTCGTAATAGGCAATGGACTTTAGATTTCAGTTTAATAGAATATGATTTTAGAAAACATGAAAAACATAAATTTAAGAACATTTTAACAATTCAATTAGTTTTGTGCTCATTAAAACAATTCAATTTAACATTCTAATTGTGATTTATAGCAAGACATCACCTTGTTTTTCTTAAGCATTGATTCAACAAATTTCCAATTTCAGAACCAATGATTTCTTTATCGGTGGGGAGAGTTATGTAGGTAGTATTTGTGTAAAATGACTTGTATTTTGCTTTTCAATATTCTTTTATTACTGCTAGTTTATTTGTCTTCAGATTACTATGCACCCCAACTTGCAAAGCTCATTCTCCAAACCAAAGCCAACATAAATTTGAAGGGGATAGGGGTTAGTCAACATATATGACATTTTAAATATTTGGTCAAACAATATGTTTGAAGAATAAGACTAATTAATCTTTTGATATTTGTAGATCGGAAATCCTCTTTTGGATTTTGATATCGATTCCAACTCCATTGTCGAGTTTTTTTAAGACACACTGACAAATTTTGAGGCCAATAAATCACCTATTACAAGAATTTTGTAGCTACCCTACATTTAGAAGGTGTCATACCCCGAAATTTGCCCGATCAAATCTACGCCTCAAGGATTAAAATTAAGAGCCATGGGGTTTGACATTCCTATTGTCAAACCCGCCCTCTTATAAAATATCCTGAGAACATAATGGGGTGCGATTAACAGGTGTTTTGGGATCCAAACCTGGGGCCCAAATTATTACAGGGTTTCATCATTTGTTAATATTTTTTTTCCCTTTTACTAACATTTGCATCTTTTTGGATTATTATTAGTAATTTTTATTACTTCTAACTATTAGTATTTAATATTATTAATTTTATTATTAATATTAATATTAATATTAGGTGATATTTTTATTAATATTATCTAGTATTATAGAATTTGTATATATTATTACTAACTATTATTATTCTTACTAATTTTAATTATTAGGAGTTTTTTCATTATTATTATGTTACTAATTTTAATTATTAGGAGTTTTTTCATTATTATTATGTTATTTGGGCAATAGGCCCATTAGGAATAAAAAGAAAACTTAATTGGTGCAATATAAAAGAGGTACATAATCCTAATCATTCGTGGGAGAGACTTCTCACCTCTCACATGTTCTGGTTCTGAGTCAAATCAATTCTTTCAAGAAATTCCACTTAGAAATTAGACTGAAAAAAAAACAACAAGCAATCCTTATTTTATACACCTTTTTACCAATTTTTTATTGTTGACAATTACATTTTCTTTGACCGAAAACTTTTGTTTCTCTTCAATCACTCACTAGAAAAAACCACATTATGTAACATTCAGAGGCTTTTATGCTTTTCAAAGGTGTTAAACTCTCTTGCAAATTAGCTATTGTTAATGCTTAGACTCACATGTTCGCAGTTATTGCAATACAAATGATCCTTCAGCCATCCTCTGTGGATCCACCACCGCGACTCCGTCAAGAGTCACGACCTTCAATCTGAACCGTAACCACTATCATTAGTACCTGCTATTTGTTTTTTTGTTTTTGTCTTTGTTTTCAGGAAACATCATACAAGTTCAAAATCAACAACAACAGAGCTTAGCAGCATAAACACATTCAAAGGGTGAGTTTAAAATCGACTTCCGCCGTGAAGCTCAAAATTCACCCACGGATCCAACCTCACCTGCGCGAGACATCATCACTAATCACCACGATACTGAACAAACATCATCGAGTCCACATCATCGTCACCGTTCAACTTCAATCGCAACGATACCATTTCATCTGCTCAGCGGCAACATTGACGCGATAGCTTCGACAATACCAGATCCGGAAGCCGCATCAATACTCACTAGTTTGCAAACCGAAGTGGATCCGGGCACCTACCGCCGCCAGAAACAACCACACGTGATCCTTCATCAACGATGACCGCAACACTTGCCGAATCAGATCCAAAACCGCCTCAAGCTTACGCCGCCAACTGCTCTGATATCGCATACCCTCGGCCCGATCGGCGACCACATTCGACTGCATCCTGGAATTGCCAAAATCACTGTGTCGGGTTTGGACCTGGTAATGTTATCTTTCCTCTATTCTTTGAATGATTGATATTTTGTGTTGTTTGAGTTCTCTTAACATAGAAGTGATTAATTGATTTTCATTCTTTCTCTCATGGCTGTATATTTTACTATTATTACTTGTAAATGATGAAAAATAATGATGAAAAAAAGGGTGGTTAGTTTTTATCATAAATAAAATAAGGAATAGATAGTAACTGGTGAATAAGGGGCGGATCCCCACGTGAGTCCTTATCTTACTGTCTAAATTTTTAATTCCACATAGTTACTTGTAAATATTTTATGTTAATATTTTATTATTATTGGTTTAATATCATTATTCTAAAAATCATTCAATAAGTTGAGTTACAAACAAATTCTAATATTTTCCCAATTATTACAATTTGGTAGATAGTTAGAATTAAGGCTATAATTAATTAGAGTTATTCTCCCGACTATTGCGATTATTCGATGTAATTAATTTTAATCTAACCTTTAATTATAAAATCTCAAAAACCCTAGAAAAGGCATTAGGGTTTGTCCAATCCCATTAGTTTTCTAGCCAAAATAATATGATTTAATTTGTTATTCGTTTCGACTAAATCTATTGGTCGCGATGGGTAATAATCGATCATTTTAATTATTTAAATCAATTAAATTGAAATAATAACAATTTATTTTGCTAAATGGTTTTAACCAAATCTATTGGTTACGATGATTAGCATTTGTCCTTTAAAAATTCGTTATTATTTGTAATCGAATCTATCGATTATGAGGAGTAACGATAATTAAAATACGCATATTTGCTATTCGTGATAATCGAATCTATCGATTATAGTGGTTAGCAATCCTCCCTTTAATCCCCTTTAATCCGTTAGCCATGGTAATCAAATCTATTGATTATTGCAACTAACGGTAACAAATTAAAACCAGGGTTGTACGCCCAAATCTAAAACATTCAAAACATTTCAAATCAAACTATGGATTTTTATCCTTATTCAAAACTACGATAGGCCATTCAAAAAGCCTCTAAAACCATTTCAAATACAAAATTCTAATTCAAGGCGTACAACCCTGTGCCCCGAACTACGTTGACTCTGATTCTCCATAAGAAGATACGTAGGCACTTGGCAACAAGGCGAGTCCCCTTCCTCCAAATCTTAATCATGTCTTTAACCCTATTAGTTGTTTGTTACCTTTCTTTATGTTTTGCCATAACCCTTATCTTTGCAATGTCAACCTTTGGAAAAGGGTTGAGGGTGCCTAACACCTTCCCTAGACCTGAATATAGTATCTTACCCTGATCTCTATACTGCGTAGGGTTTCCTATTCGCCCTTCAGAATAGGTGGCGACTCTAAAGTTAAATTTTTAGGCAGGTTGCTACAGAAGGCAATATATATTTGATAAATTTACTGAGAGTTTCCAAGAAGCTAATACAAAATTGTCTGTGAATGTAAGTAAATAGTATTTAGATTTTTTTTTCAAAGGGAGAGATATGAGATTAAAAAAGATTACATTTTAATAATTGATTTTAAATTTCGCGTTCAGGTGATCAGATACACAAACACTTTTAACATGATTGCTGACACTTGTCCAACGGCACCTAAAAATCAAGAATACCTAAAGGTATATGCAAGGTTGTTAAAATTGTGATATAAAATCTAAATTCTATAGATTTTACGTTTCTAGGTTTGCTTTTCGTGTTAAATCAAAGGTAAAAAGCTCTTTTATGAAAAATTGTATTCTGGGATGATTTTAATGATTTCAATCACTTTGAAATATGTGAAATCGTGTAAAATAGTTTAAAATCGTTTGATTCTACTCTTAAACCTGATTTTATTTTTTTTAGTCAAACTTTAAAAAGGTTATTTTATAATTTAGCCCATGAAAACTTCTTACACGCTTTTTCCTCTTACTCAGTTTCATATATTGGTTTTATTATTGAAGAACTTTTATTATCTAGAGATGAATTTAATCAAGTTAAATATGTGCGCGTGCATGCGTGTGCGTGCGTGTGCGCGCTTATGTGCATTTGGTCAGTGTATCGGGTATATAAATTTTATATTATTTTCACATGAGATAAACTTTATGATTTTATACTTTTATTTTACGTTTTGATTTTACCTAGGAAAAATAAGTCAAGGTAAAAACTCGATTCTGACAACCTTGGGTATATGCATTTCATCCAAACGGAACATTACATTGTTATGTCAGGTAAATATTCCATCTTATGGTAGTCCTCATTTTTTATTTAGAAAACGGGTGAGAAGGCTTATGTATGCATAATAGTTGAAACAAATGCCTACATGAGTATGAAAAAAAAATGCAAAAAGCCTTGCATGTCGTGCTTGCAGGGATCAAAAATTGGTCATGGTGTCGTTCGTAAGTTATTTAATTTACTAAATCCAAGTGTTTTAGTTAAAAAAAATTGTTGAGTAGTGATAAACATTCCATTATGTACTAGGGTTCTCCTGTATAATCTCTAAATTCAGTTGATTATAACCATCTCTGTTTTATGGACGCTTGTATGGGTTATAATGTTCAGATAATACCTTATTACAATTTCTTTACCTTCATAGTTTTAGTTTCAATTTAGTATTTAATATTTATGCAAACCTTTTTATTTACCCTGGCAGTGGTGATAAAGTTTTCAGGTTAGAAATCACAAGCCACATGAAGCTTGGTTTCAAGGAGGGTTGTGAATATGAACTAGTAATCTAAATTTCTAGTCAGAATGATTTTAATCTTGTCATCCATTCATAGCTGTAAAAATAACTTATTTTGATATTTACTTGTTAAGGTGGCTCCATGGACCCAAGAATATGGGGAATTCCTAACATTTGAACCAATATAAGATGCATGTCATTGATCTAGAGCTTTTCAACCGGAGAGAACACTTGTGATGTGGAAGGTATTTTTTTAAGGAAAACCACTTCCAAAGAGACCCCTCTTTCATTATAAATATTTATATTAATACAAAAAGTGTTTTATAAATATGTGTCATTATATTTTTTATTTGAATACATTTTTTGTGATTTTAATGAAGTGGACAGTGACTCATGATGTTTGTTTGGTATATAGTAAGATGAATATTAAACATTTGAAAAAGATAAAGCTAATGCAATCTGTAATTTTATATAAATATCAAACATTTTATAATATGTTGTTCCCCACTTCAAAACTGTCATATTTACCATACAAGTTTCATACAAGCTTCACTAGTTTTTTGTTCCCACCACTTCAAAACTGTCATATTCACCATACAAGTTTGATAGAAGCTTCATGTTAAACACAACCCTTCACTGGATTAAGCTTTTTTATTAAATGATATTGGATTTTTTATTATACAAGCGCACATGCTCTATCATGATTCTCCTACTGGAGTTGGCTTCTTCTGTTTCGCCAAAACTTCTAATTATTTGTCTATGATTGATGAAATTATGAGTAATTTATTTTTTAACACTTCTGATTATTTATTTGTTTTGTGTTTTTGTTTACTGGTATAAACTACTAGTTTATTTTGTAATAGGCAATGGACTTTAGATTTCAGTTTAATAGAATATGATTTTAGAAAGCATGAAAAACATAAATTTAAGAACATTTTAACAATTCAATTAGTTTTGTGCTCATTAAAACAATTCAATTTAACATTCTAATTTTGATTTATAGCAAGACATCACCTTGTTTTTCTTAAGCATTGATTCAACAAATTTCCAATTTCAGAACCAATGATTTCTTAATCGGTGGGGAGAGTTATGTAGGTAGTATTTGTGTAAAATGACTTGTATTTTGCTTTTCAATATTCTTTAATTACTGCTAGTTTATTTGTCTTCAGGTTACTATGCACCCCAACTTGCAAAGCTCATTCTCCAAACCAAAGCCAACATAAATTTGAAGGGAATAGGGGTTAGTCAACATATATGACATTTTAAATATTTGGTCAAACAATATGTTTGAAGAATAAGACTAATTAATCTTTTGATATTTGTAGATCGGAAATCCTCTTTTGGATTTTGATATCGATTCCAACTCCATTGTCTAGTTTTTTTAAGACACACTGACAAATTTTGAGGCTAATGAATAACCTATTAAAAGAATTTTGTAGCTACCCTACATTTAGAAGGCAATATATATTTGATAAATTTACTGAGAGTTTCAGAGAAGCTAATACAAAATTGTCTGTGAATGTAAGTAAATAGTATTTAGATTTTTTTCAAAGGGAGAGATATGATATTAAAAAAGATTACATTTTAATAATTGATTTTAAATTTCGCGTACAGGTGATCAGATACACAAACACTTTTAACATGATTGCTGACACTTGTCCAACGGCACCTAAAAATCAAGAATACCTAAAGGTATATGCAAGGTTGTTAAAATTGTGATATAAAATCTAAATTCTATAGATTTTACGTTTCTAGGTTTGCTTTTCGTGTTAAATCAAAGGTAAAAAGCTCTTTTATGAAAAATTGTATTCTGGGATGATTTTAATGATTTCAATCACTTTGAAATATGTGAAATCGTGTAAAATAGTTTAAAATCGTTTGATTCTACTCTTAAACCTGATTTTATTTTTTTTAGTCAAATTTTAAAAAGTTTATTTTATAATTTAGCCCATGAAAACTTCTTACACGCTTTTTCCTCTTAGTCACTTTCATATATTGGTTTTATTATTGAAGAACTTTTATTATCTAGAGATGAATTTAATCAAGTTAAATATGTGCGCGTGCATGCGTGTGCGTGCGTGTGCGCGCTTATGTGCATTTGGTTAGTGCATCGGGTATATAAATATAATATTATTTTCACATGAGATAAACTTTATGATTTTAGACTTTTATTTTACGTTTTGATTTTACCTAGGAAAAATAAGTCAAGGTAAAAACTCGATTCTGACAACCTTAGGTATATGCATTTCATCCAATCGGAACATTACATTGTTATGTCAGGTAAATATTCCATCTTATGGTAGTCCTCATTTTTAATTTAGAAAACGGGTGAGAAGGCTTATGTATGCATAATAGTTGAAACAAATGCCTACATGAATATGAAAAAAAATGCAAAAATCCTTACATGTCGTGCTTGCAGGGATCAAAAATTGGTCATGGTGTCGTTCGTAAGTTATTTAATTTACTAAATCAAAGTGTTTTAGTTAAAAAAATTTGTTGAGTAGTGATAAACATTCCATTATGTACTAGGGTTCTACTGTATAATCTCTAAATTAAGTTGATTATAACCATCTCTAGTCTATGGACGCCTGTATGGGTTATAATATTCAGATAATACCTTATTACAATTTCTTTACTGTCATACCCCAAAATTTGTTAATTTGGATAAAATAAAAGTCGGTGGCGACTCATGCTTAACCGTACATTTCGATATAAAAGTCAGTTCACCATATTACATTTACCTTCATAGTTTTAGTTTCAATTTAGTATTTAATATTTATGCAAACCTTTTTATTTACCCTGGCAGTGGTGATAAAGTTTTCAGGTTGGAAATCACAAGCCACATGAAGCTTGGTTTCAAGGAGGGCTGTGAATATGAACCAGTAATCTAAATTTCTAGTCAGAACGATTTTTATCTTGTCTTCCATTCATAGCTATAAAAATAACTTATTTTGATATTTACTTGTTAAGGTGGCTCCATGGACCCAAGAATATGGGGAAATCCTAACATTTGAACCAATATAAGATGCATGTAATTGATCTAGAGCTTTTCAACCGGAGAGAACACTTGTGATGTGGAAGGTATTTTTTAAGGAAAACCACTTTCAAAGAGACCCCTCTTTCATTACAAATATTTATATTAATACAAAAAGTGTTTTATAAATATGTGTCATTATATTTTTTATTTGAATACATTTTTTGTGATTTTAATGAAGTGGACGTTGACTCATGATGTTTGTTTGGTATATAGTAAGATGAATATTAAACATTTGAAAAAGATAAAGCTAATGCAATCTATAATTTTATATAAATATCAAACATTTTATAATATGTTGTTCCCCACTTCAAAACTGTCATATTTACCATACAAGTTTCATACAAGCTTCACTAGTTTTTTGTTCCCACCACTTTAAAACTGTCATATTCACCATACAAGTTTGATAGAAGCTTCATGTTAAACACAACCCTTCACTGGATTAAGCTTTTTTATTAAATGATATTGGATTTTTTATTATACAAGCGCACATGCTCTATCATGATTCTCCTACTGGAGTTGGCTTCTCCTATTTCGCCAAAACTTCTAATTATTTGTCTGTGATTGATGAAATTATGAGTAATTTATTTTTTAACACTTCTGATTATTTATTTGTTTTGTGTTTTTGTTTACTGGTATAAACTACTAGTTTATTTTGTAATAGGCAATAGACTTTAGAATTCAGTTTAATAGAATATGATTTTAGAAAACATGAAAAACATAAATTTAAGAACATTTTAACAATTCAATTAGTTTTGTGCTCATTAAAACAATTCCATTTAACATTCTAATTGTGATTTATAGCAAGACATCACCTTGTCTTTCTTAAGCATTGATTCAACAAATTTCCAATTTCAGAACCAATGATTTCTTTATCGGTGGGGAGAGTTATGTAGGCAGTATTTGTGTAAAATGACTTGTATTTTTCTTTTCAATATTCTTTTATTACTGCTAGTTTATTTGTCTTCAGGTTACTATGCACCCAACTTGCAAAGCTCGTTCTCCAAACCAAAGCCAACATAAATTTGAAGGGGATAGGGGTTAGTCAACATATATGACATTTTAAATATTTGGTCAAACAATATGTTTGAAGAATAAGACTAATTAATCTTTTGATATTTGTAGATCGGAAATCCTCTTTTGGATTTTGATATCGATTCCAACTCCATTGTCGAGTTTTTTTAAGACACACTGACAAATTTTGAGGCCAATAAATCACCTCTTAAAAGAATTTTGTAGCTACCCTACATTTAGAAGGCAATATATATTTGATAAATTTCTTGAGAGTTTCCAAGAAGCTAATACAAAATTGTCTGTGAATGTAAGTAAATAGTATTTAGATTTTTGTCAAAGGGAGAGATATGAGATTAAAAAAGATTACATTTTAATAATTGATTTTAAATTTCGCGTACAGGTGATCAGATACACAAACACTTTTAACATGATTGCTGACACTTGTCCAACGGCACCTAAAAATCAAGAATACCTAAAGGTATATGCAAGGTTGTTAAAATTGTGATATAAAATCTAAATTCTATAGATTTTACGTTTTTAGGTTTGCTTTTCGTGTTAAATCAAAGGTAAAAAGCTCTTTTATGAAAAATTGTATTCTGGGATGATTTTAATGATTTCCATCACTTTGAAATATGTGAAATCGTGTAAAATAGTTTAAAATCGTTTGATTCTACTCTTAAACCTGATTTTATTTTTTTTAGTCAAATTTTAAAAAGGTTATTTTATAATTTAGCCCATGAAAACTTCTTACCCGCTTTTTCCTCTTACTCACTTTCATATATTGGTTATTGAAGAACTTTTATTATCTAGAGATGAATTTAATCAAGTTAAATATGTACGCGTGCATGTGTGTGCGTGCGTGTGCGCGCTTATGTGCATTTGGTCAGTGTATCGGGTATATAAATTTTATATTATTTTCACATGAGATAAACTTTATGATTTTAGACTTTTATTTTACGTTTTGATTTTACCTAGGAAAAATAAGTCAAGGTAAAAACTCAATTCTGACAACCTTGGGTATATGCATTTCATCCAATTGGAACTTTACATTGTTATGTCTGGTAAATATTCTATCTTATGGTAGTCCTCAGCTTATGTATACATGATAGTTGAAACAAATGCCTACATGAATATGAAAAAAAATGCAAAAAGCCTTACATGTCGTGCTTGCAGGGATCAAAAATTGGTCATGGTGTCGTTCATAAATTATTTAATTTACTAAATCAAAGTGTTTTAGTTTAAAAAATTTGTTGAGTAGTAATAAACATTCCATTATGTACTACGGTTCTCCTGTATAATCTCTAAACTCCGTTGATTATAACCATCTCTATTCTATGGACGCTTGTATGGGTTCTAATATTCCGATAATACCTTATTACAATTTCTTTACCTTCATAGTTTTAGTTTCAATTTAGTATTTAATATTTATGCAAACCTTTTAATTTACCCTGGTAGTGGTGATAAAGTTTTCAGGTTGGAAATCACAAGCCACATGAAGCTTGGTTTCAAGGAGGGCTGTGAATATGAACCAGTAATCTAAATTTCTAGTTAGAACGATTTTTATCTTGTCTTCCATTCATAGCTGTAAAAATAACTTATTTTGATATTTACTTGTTAAGGTGGCTCCATGGACCCAAGAATATGGGGAAATCCTAACATTTGAACCAATATAAGGTGCATGTCATTGATCTAGAGTTTTTCAACCGGAGAGAACACTTGTGATGTGGAAGGTATTTTTTTAAGCAAAACCATTTCCGAAGAGACCCCTCTTTCATTATAAATATTTATATTGTTAGAACAAGATTTGTTCTGATCAATATTCTTGTTTTGATGATAACAAGGTATATGAATTTTGTATAAGACAATGTGGTACTCTAATCCTATGCATTTTCAATTTCATGAAATATATAAGGAGTATGCACAATTTAGCGCTAAGAAGCACTAACTCAGAAGGTTCAGGATTGCAACATTACAACATGCTCTCGCAAGACATCAGAAGATGGTCAAGCAGAATCAGAACATGGTCTATGAAGCATCAGAAGAACTTGAGATCAGAAGCAGAAGCACTGAAGTTCTTATGGTATCATGCTAAAGCACTTCAAAATCAGAAGACAAGAAGATGCTATGCACCAAGTCGTAACTCTGATTCTGATTATTCTAACGTTGTATTCACAAAATCTGAAATCAGAAGTTAGTACTAGATGACAGGCTACGAAGTCTATCTCTGACTGACAAAAGGAATGTTAGAAGCTACAAAAGGAAAAGTCAGTAAAAGTAGAGAAAAGCATGGCTCGAGGTAGTTGATAAAATAGTGAAAACATTAAATGCAAATCTGTCCAGTCACGCAACGAATTAAATGCAGTTCAACGGTCATCTTCTCAAAATGCCTATAAATATAAAGTTCTGATCAGAAGCAAAAATAACAACTCTTGCAAAGATTACCAAAACGCTGCTGAATTCAAATCTAACGAACTTCATCTTCAACATCACTTTCCTTGTAATATTTTAGTGAGAGTTAAGCTTAGAACATAAGAGAAATATCACAGTTGTGATTATAGCTTTTTAAGAAGCATTTGAATACTTTTGTAAACATTTATTTTACATTGATTTGTAAAAGGTTCCTAGAGTGATCAAGTTATGATCAGTAGACTCTAGAAGACTTAGAAGTTTCTAAGTGTTGATTTCCTAGAGTGATCAAGGTGTGATCAGTATACTCTAGAAGACTTAGAGTGTTTCTAAGTGGATAACCATTGTAATCAAGATTTATTAGTGGATTAAATCCTTAGTTGAGGTAAATCACTCAAAGGGGGTGGACTAGAGTAGTTTAGTTAACAACGAACTAGGATAAAAATATTGTGTTCATTGTTTTTATCTTAGGAGTTTTTAAAGTCACACTTATTCAAACCCCCCATTTCTAAATGTTTTTCTATCCTTTAATTGGCATCAGAGCACCAGTTCTAGGTGCAAGCACTTAACTGTGTTAGAAAAAGATTCAGGGTAAGAAAAACACTAACTCAATATGGTTGATGTTATTACACCCACTTCTACATCTACTTCAAATGATCAACACAACAATGGAAATGGAAATGGATATTCTAGACCACCAGTATTTAATGGTGAAAACTTTGAATACTGGAAAGATAGATTGGAAAGTTACTTTCTTGGTCTAGATGGTGATTTATGGGACTTGCTTGTGGATGGTAACAAACATCCAGTAAATGCTAGTGGAGCAAAGATGTCAAGATAAGAAATGAGTGATGATCAAAAGAAACAATTTAAAAATCATCATAAGTCAAGGACTATTATGCTGAATGCTATTTCCCATTCTAAATATGAGAAGATATCAAACAGGGAAACTGCCCCATGACATCTTTGAATCATTAAAGATGACTCACGAAGGAAATGCCCAAGTCAAAGAGACAAAAGCTCTTGCTTTAATCCAAAAGTATGAAGCCTTCAAGATGGAGGATGATGAAAACATTGAAACAATGTTCTCAAGATTTCAAACTCTAACTGCTGGATTAAGAGTGATTGACAAGGGATATACAAAGGCTGATCATGTCAAGAAGATCATCAGAAGCTTGCCCAGAAGATGGGGCCCAATGGTGACTGCATTCAAGATTGCAAAGAATTTGAATGAAGTATCTTTGGAAGAGCTGATCAATGCTTTGAGGAGTCATGAAATAGAGCTGGATGCTAATGAACCTCAAAAGAAAGGCAAGTCTATTGCTTTAAATAAAAAATGCACTAACACTTTTCAGGCGGAGGAAGAAGATTCTGAAGAATCAGAATCAGAAGAAGACGAACTGTCCATGATCTCCAAAAGGGTAAAGCAACTCTGGAAGAGTAAACAAAGGAAGTTCAAGAACTTCACAAGTTCTAAGAAGCCTGAAAGAGGAGAATCTTCTGGAATCAAAAGATCTGACAAAAAGAAGGTTACGTGCTTTGAGTGCAAGGAGCCAGTACATTACAAGAGTGAGTGTCCAAAGCTTCAGAGGGAGAAACCCAAGAAGAAGTTCCAGAAGAAGAAAGGTCTTATTGCAACTTGGGATTATTCAAATTCATCAGAATTAGAATCAGACTCTGAACACGAGTAAGCCAACATAGTGCTGATGGCTACTATGGATGATGGATCTGAATCTACATCAGAATCAGACTCTGACTCTGAAGAGGTATTTTCTGAACTATTTAGAGATGAGCTAGCTTCCAGTTTAGCTGAAATTATTTAAATCAAGGCTAAGCTTAGTGTCATACCCCAATTTTGCCCCTCGATACATTAATGCATTCACTAGACATTCGCATTACCAGCATATCATAACATGCATTTCATCTCGCATAATGCCTAAAATGTCAACCAAAATAAATTTTCAGATCTATAGACAGACCGGTTGAATTAATTCTCAAATGTACGTAAAATTAGCAGACGGAAAATTTCAAAATCGAGCTTGCCGATGTCAATTTTATTAATCTACGGGTCGCGTAGTTTAACCCGACATGCTTATTTAATTTTTTCGACTCTTTTAGCGGTCTCATTTTTACCTGTCATGGTCTTTTTAACCGGGCATTTTTATTTCAAAATTTGATCAAAATTGTCTGTTTCTCGAAAGTATATTTCGCGCTGATGATTTTAGTACATTCATTTTAATTTTTCGAACAATTTCACGCATGATATTTACTCATTTTGTGTCATTTTATTTGTGTTCTTTCCATCAAAATGTCTAATAGAATTAACTAGAATTAAGTAAAATTAATGAATTTTCATTTTATTTTATTTTGGTAGTTCAAATTAATTTAAATTTTATTTAATTAATTGGTTTTAATTAGTTTTAAACTCTTAATTGACCAAATCAAACACTTTCCATGATGTCTCTCACTCTCTCACGTGTTAATACTCAGTCCCACAATTTTCTAGTCAGCCCACCACTCCACGATTTCCTCAATACAACGGTTTTCTAGTCCACCTCAATCCCAACGTCACTCTCCACAATTTCTCAGTCAAGTTCACTCCTAAACTTTCTCAATCCCTATCACACGTACTGAGTCTTGCTACCATCACTATATAACACCATGTTTCATTCAAAAAAGGAGGACGGCCACTGCTTGCACCACTGCAATAAGATCTACCGCATAACACCCTCACACCAACCGAGATATCCAGCTAGGACGTACCACATGTAACCTCCATTACATCACTTCACCAATCTTTTTTCTCATATTTCCGATCATTGTACCGTAATACCACCTGAGCAACAATATTTCTCCACTTACTCAGAAACAAAACCGATGCATTCACCTTGCTATTCAACATCTTCTCAACATAACTAAACACAACTGATCTAATCTAAACGTCGACCAAACACCTTTGGTTTTCACGGCATAAACTCAGCTCCTTGCACCACTCGTAAATCGCTCGGGAGATCCACTCTGAACACTGCGCCATAAACCATTCCTTGTTGTGCCGGATCTTGTCGTGCCATAAACCATAAAGAAGAATCACTTTTCTAACATTGAGTTCTCGTTGATTCAGGTTCACTACTTTACCTTCTTCTCTCTAAATGTTCATTTTGTTTTGGTGGAAATGCATGTGTATTTTTCTGTTACTGTAAATTATGGTTGATGCAGATGTGTTTAGCTCTTAACATGCACTATCACTGTTTATGAAAACTAAAAGCTTTATATTTATGCCAATATTGAGCAAATATATTTAGAAATGGTAATTATTGGCATGTTTAGCATGAGAATTTAAATTTTGGTGTGTTGAATTCATTTAATGATGTAAGATATGCATAGAGTATGAACTTGCTGGAACGAAATGCACAAAGGTGAAGATTTCGGTTATACTCTATGGACACTTTTGTCCATGTTTACATTTGTTAATTAAGTTGTATTTGGAATGTCCATATGTTTTGTATTATGATATGTAGTTTATTTCTAAATTAGGATCCTTTAGATTGAGTGTCTAGAGATCATGAAGTTAAAAATTGTTTTGATAGTCAATACAATGCACACACGAAGTTACAACCAGTAACCAAGTATTAATTTTTTTCCTCTTTTGGATGATTTAAAATTTGAAATTAATCAAAAAGAAAGCTTTATTTGAAATAATAATGTTTTCTCTTTGGATAATTTGAAATTGGAAATTTACCAACAAAAAAGAAAGTCCAACATCTAGAGTTTCTTTTCAAAACCATGTTCTCGCAATAAACTTGGATGATGGTTGCTTAGATCGTTGGTTGTTTAGACCAATTGTTTAAGGATACAATCCTGAGTATTTAGATCGCTGGTTGTCTAGACCAATTGTCTAAAGACTTATCCTCCATGCATAATAAACTCTAACAAATGAACCTTGTTTCACTTCACCATTTTTGTAAGATAAACTTTTGGGATGAAAGACAATTGGTTGAGCACCGCTGGCTCCTCCGATTTCTAGTAATTGGATCGTTGGTTGTTCTAGACTTGTGATCCAATACTTGTCACCCACATAAAAATAACCTCAACCAATCAAACTACCTTTTCGCCCTTGTGCGACTTTCCGAAAACCTTTTCAAAATGAATGTGCCTTAGCCATTTCAACACGAAACGAACACAAAGACTTAGCCTCTCAGACGAGCAAACAGGTCAAAGTTCAATCGTTTCAAATGTCTAACGCATCGTTCTTCTAAAATCAACCAACAAATCCGTGGTTTTTCTACCCCGAACTACGGAGCTCTGACTTTCCCATTGCACGAGGGAATACGTAGGCATAAGACACGATGTCTTGGCGAGCCCAATAAACTAAAAAACCTTCTATTCTCTTTCTTAAGTAGAAGATTGCAAACATTTTACGATAGTACTCGAGCGCAAAATTAACTAAATGGGTCCCGTTGAGTACAACGGACGCGAGGGGTGCTAATACCTTCCCCTCGCGTAACCGACTCCCGAACCCGATATGGTTGCGATGACCATTCCCTTTTCTTTGTAGGTTTTATTCGACGTTTTACCCGTTCTTTAGGAACAAATAAATATCGATGGCGACTCTGTTAATTTTTTTGCCGGCCGCGACAGCTGGCGACTCTGCTGGGGATTGAGTCCTTAAGCGAGTCCACCCTAGTTTAGTTCTTTGTGTGTTTGAGTACTTTATTTTTTTATTTTGCTTTCTTGTTGGTGTTTATATTCTTGCTTATTTTTGTTATTCCATTCCTTACTATCTCTTTATGCTTTATATATTATATATTATGTTGGGAATTTTTTGGATTATGATAAATTGTGAGAAAAGCCCACTACCCAGGCTTCGAGTAAACACCTAAGATAAGATGGCGGTTGCGTAGTAAAGATCCATTGGACTTCAATGTCTCTTGGGTTGATACGAAAACCCAGCTTAGAGTTGATCCTTTTAAGGAGGTTGTTGTCTCGTATGTTAGTGCGTTGACATCAATTTCTGTAAAAAGGGTCCATAACTCTAAGAGACCTTTAGAATACCCTATAATAGATGGTGACGTAGTATCAACCTGTTGGACTGCATTGTCTCGTCAGGTTGGCGCGTAAACCATTGCTCAGAGTGGACGCTTTTGAAAATATCGTCAACTCGTACGTTATTCACGTTGATGATGATATTTTCAAAAGAGGATCCGTGACTCTGAGAACCAATTATCCAAAATCCTTAGAGCTAACCTTGTGAGTGGGTTTTATGGGTAAACAAAACATAGAACTATCCTTTATAGGAGGCCTACCCAATTAGGTTGTTTTGTTGTTACCTCGTACCATTACCTGTAACTGTGCATAAAGCATTACATTGCATTTTTTGCATGCACCACCATGCATCTCATATTCTTCCACAAAAAAAACTCATGTCACCTCTTTTCCATAACCAGTTAGCTGATTCCTGACACTTGTAGCGAGCCCGTGGTAACTACAGAAGGACAATGGAGCAACTGGAACAAAATCAAGTCGTGTTGAGAGATGACATAGATGCTATGAACCATAACGTGGGCCAAATGTTGGAAGCTCTACTAGCTTTGTCAAAGAACGATGTCCAACATCCTGCCATAGAGAATGTTGATCGTACATCAGGCTTTACTGTGGTGAACAATCCAATATACGATTCTCCTCCTGAAATGGATGATCCTATCCAACCTCAGCCAGTGCACACCGCTGTATCTAATCAGATCCCTACAATGCAAGAACACTCCATTATTCAAGATGCGCATATCCCACCTCCTCATGCTACTAAAATTTCTCAATTTGCACAAACGAACCCAGTGATCAACATCAGAGATCCTCAGGATACCGAAGTTATTCAAATGTGTCGTGTCATGGAAGAACAAATAAGATCCCTAGAAGGAAAAGACACCCATGGTCTGGATGCTATTGACATGTGCTTAGTATCAGACATTGTAATCCCTCCAAAGTTCAAGATGCCAGATTTTGAGAAATACAAAGGGTTTAGTTGTCCAAAAACTCATTTGACGATGTTTATTCGGAAGATGACCGCGTACGCTCATGATGACAAGTTTCTCATCCACTGTTTTCAAGATAGTCTCAGCGGAGCGTCACTGGAATGGTATACGCAACTGAAAAGAAACGATGTACACACTTGGAAAGATTTGGCTATGGCATTCCTAAAGCATTATGAATATAATACTGATATTGTTCCTAGCCGTACACAATTGCAAAGTCTCTCTCAGAAGAGTAACGAGTCATTTAAGGAGTACACTCAGAGATGGAGAGAGATGGCTGCTCGTGTTCGACCACCAATACTTGATAGGGAGTTGGTTGATATGTTTTTGGGTACCCTGCAAGATCCATACTTTGAAAAGATGATCAGTTGTGCGTCATTAAGCTTCTTTGACCTAATGATAATTGGAGAACGCATCGAGAGCGGTCTCAAAAGCGGAAAACTCCAAGGTGCATTTAGTAGCCATACTAGTGAGAAGGAATCCTCTAGTGATTCCCAAAAGGATGGGGAAGATGAAACTAATGCAATCTGGGAAGCTCTGCAAGCCCCACCTCATATATCTTATGGTCAACATCCGTATGTAGCAGATATTCAATGCCGACAACCACTGCTTCTTGGTCCTCAGTTCCAACAACCACAAGTTGTTCCTTATGTAAATCAGCAAGCCCAAGGCAGTGGATACCAGAATCGGTGCGAGCCTCGAAATAATCTAGAAAGAAGGAATTCTCCTTTGGATCCGATTCCTATGACCTATAGTCAACTTCTGCCACATTTGGTTCGAAGCTCGTTGGTGTTTCCCAAGTTTCTTAAACCACCGAAATCGTTCCCACCTGAGTATGATTTCAATGCGCAATGTGGATATCACGCCGGAACAGTAGGACACTCAACTGAGAACTGCAATGCCTACAAAGCCAAAGTTCAACAGTTGATCGACCAGAAGTACCTGACCATTCAAGGAAGAAACTTGTTGATGAATGGCAACCCCATACTAAAGTGAGCACTAAGACTGCAAGAACCACCTCCTGAAAGTCAGAGAATCGTGAAGGAGGGCTCATCCTCAAAGCTGATAATCCTTAGGGCAACTTTATAATTTTCATTTTCAATTTCTTTGTTTGTTAATGTACTGTTTGCTTTTAAGTTTGTTGTTCTTAAATGGTAATATTAATGAAATAGGCATGCATTTGAATCAATCCATTTGTATTCAATCTATACATATTCATTATTCATAAAGTTAATGTTTTATCCCATTTCACTTTTCTTTATCAAATTTTGTTTAAGCAAAAATTAGAAGGAGAATGATGAAAACGAATACCCAAGATTGCTAAATATATACTTTCGAATAAAACTTTGCTGATGATGTAAGGCATTGTTTCAACTTCCCAAATACTGGAGACATAAGGAAGATAATCCCTCGTCAACCCCTTTGAGCTTAGTAGTTGAAGTTTCTTTCTATATGAAAAACCCATAATTTTAACCAGGGGTAGGGTAGGTGTTCAGTTAATATGACCATGCATTTGAATTTCAAAGGAAAATATCCCATTAGAGGTTCAAGCGTTTCCTCTCTTCGCACACAACGTCGGAGAAGTAGTGAAAATCTCAAAGCTTTCAACGTTTGTTTCTCTTGAAACATCAAAACATGTCAGTCACAATTCTTTCAACAAAAATCAAGTGAACAAATGTCATACAAGCTGTTCCGATAAAAATCAAAGAAAAAGTCCGCTAAGTCGACACCCTTAAAAATCGACTTAGGCAAAAATTAGGGCATCCCGCTGGATTGAAAGCTCAAAATAAAATTTCCAGGCAAAAGTTAGGGATACAAAAACAAAAATAAAGAATAAAGATTGTTGAACAAGATTGTGTGACTTCCAAATCCAGAATAGTGACTGCCACCTCAGAGATCATTGGTTTTTAAACCATCACATCATTATTTGCAAATCCTATTGGAAGTTGAATGTATGTGTCTATTAACTGAATATAGGACTGGAGAATATCACGAAGAATGGGGTGGGTTAATATCAAAATTTGAGCCTATATCATTTGTTTTGTAAACCGTGAACCAGACCACGTTACAACCTTCAAAAGACCTAATTGAAGCAAGGTTTATTTCGAAAGTATAATCAGCACGGTTTCGTTAACCTGACTCCTAAAGATATTTGCTAAACCATCTGTCTTGATTATCACTTCATCTTTCACACTTTAAAAAAAACCAGTGACCCATTCACTGTTGTCTTTTCGCCTTCCTTTTAATAGTGATGTTGATTTCGAAATTTGCATAAACATTGCATTAAAATTACCATTTTTAATAAACGAATGTTAACTGCAAGTCAGCACTTAGCATCAAGGAAGTTCCAACAATGAACAATCAGCAAGGATTTCGACCATTCTTAAAGGAACCAATATGGGGCAAAGCATTTGAATCCACTGTTATATGGATTCAATTCTTCCAAAAAATTATGCATTCAGGGGCATCGTCCACAATATCAGTCAGTTTGGGGCAGGTTGTTCTAAGGTTAAGTCAATCTGGGGCAATCACGTCGAGATACAGTAAAATCTCTTCAAGGATAAATTAATAAGGGGCATCCTGCATTGAAATCCGAGATACTGGGGCAAGTCATCTCAATGTCTGATTACTGTACATTGTTTATAAATGTCCGTTCGAGACAAAATTCCTCAGAGACCCCGCAGATTGGGGTATAGTACAGACAAACAAGTCTTCTCTATACCTTCAAGCTGCTTAAGAGAATTTCTGTCAGACATTAGCAACCTTTGAGTTCAAAATGAGTGTCGGGAAATTATGCTAGCAACACCCTCTTGACGGGAAGCTTATTTCAAGAACCTTTCATGGTCTTAACCTTTCCTGGTCTTGATAGTCTGAGCATTTTCATGCATTGTCATCATTTTTGCATTCATTAGCATTACTCTTGTGTCATATCATGCATCGCATCTTGTGCATCATGTAGTCACACATATGTACAAAATTCAACCTTGTTTGGTACCTCAAAGTCTAGTTCCCGTCTGGCAGTCTTTTTTTTGAATCCAGATCTCGTCTAGAAATTAATCTTTTTACCAGTTCCTTCCTAGTAGTCAGTTCTCGTCTGACCGTTAATTAAAGTCCAGTTCTCGCCTGGTAGTTAGTTCTCGTCTGAATGTTAATTTAAATCCAGTTCTCGTCTGGTAGTCAGTTCTCGTCTGACTGTTAATTTAAATCCAGTTCTCGTCTGAATGTTAATTTAAGCCCAATTCTCGTCTGGTAGTCAATTCTTGTTTGACTATTAATTTAAATCCAGTTCTCGTCTGGTTGTCAGTTCTTGTATGACTGTTAATTTAAATCCAGTTCTTGTCTGGTAGTCAGTTCTCGCCTGACTATTAATTTAAATCCAGTTCTCGTCTGGTAGTCAGTTCTCGTCCGACTGTTAATTTAAATCCAATTCTCGTCTGACTGTTAATGTAAATCCAGTTCTCATGGTAGTTAGTTCTCGTCTGACAATTAATTTAAATCCAGTTCTTTCCTGGTAGGAAGTTCTCGTCTGACTATTTATTTAAACCCAGTTCTCGTCTGGTAGTTTTCCTTAAAGTCAGTTCTTGTCTGGCAGTTCACCTTTCAAAGTCCAAGTCTCATTTGGCACACATAAAATAACTCATACATTTATTGATCAATCATTGCATAAATCATCTCATAAATCGTTGTCATGCATTCATCATGTCGCTCCACCAGGCATATCCTACATAACCTCGGCGAAGGTTCAGTGAGCTCAAGGGAGTTCAGTGCAATCTTCAGAAGGATCAAGTTTTAAAGGCTATTTCTCAAGAGTAGACTTCTATTTTCTTTAGTGCAAGTTGCAAAAGTTTTCCAAAAATCAATCAGTATTGGAGTCGATTCTCAAATTATGTTTCTTCCCCAGCAAAATGATTGATATTCCTTTAGTGAACTCTTGTGTCAACGGAACTTCTGCTTGGGATTCCCCAGTGATATTTCCCCACAGAGTTTTCTTTCGAATTTTTCTCTAGGGAAGTTTCAATTTCTCTCCAATCGAGCTTATTTCAACAGGATTACTAAAGTATCCTCAGCACTGTTATTCTCAACAATATCTTTTCAGAATCTTTCAGACTACAATCTCTCCAGCAAGTCTTAGTGGCAAGAGCCCCCTCTATAGACCAGGTTTCCTGAGTTATTCTCAATTAATACCCAGCAAATTTCTAGTGTGTTTACTTCCCCAGTGAGTTTCTCACTTCAACAAAATCTATCAAAAGGTATTTAGATGATTTCAATCTGAAGATATTACCTTCAACAAATTTTTCTCTAGTGAAGCTATTTACTTGTTGTTGTGATCTACTGTCAGCAGATGTTGACAGGGCGAGGATTTATCAACAATAATTTCATTACAATCCACTGTTATCCAATTTATAGCAGGGCAAGGATTTGTTAACCTTTATTTTCTTTTGTTGCATTCACTTCTGCAATTCGTCAGAGGGGCGAGGAATTGACAACATCAAAGCTTATGTTAACATGTTTTACATGTTTGTTGCGATCCACTGTTAGTTGATGCTAGCAGGGCGAGGATCTGTTAACCTTTATCTGTTCTTTGTTGGAATTCACTTCTGCAATTCGTCAGATGGGCGAGGATTTACCAACATCGAAGACTGCTTTTGTTGCATTCCACTTCTGCAATTCGTCAGAGAGGCAAGGTTTGTCAACATCAAAGCTTATATTAGCATGTTTTACATGTTTGTGGTGATCCACTGCTAGTCGATGCTAGTAGGGCGAGGATCTGCCAACATTTATCTGTTGTATGTTGGAATTCACTTCTGCAATTCGTCAGAAGGCCGAGGATTTTTCAACATCAAAGACTGTTTTTGTTGCATTCCACTTCTGCAATTCGTCAGAAGGGCGAGGATTTTTCAACATCAAAGACTGTTTTTGTTGCATTCCACTTTTGCAATTCATCAGGGGGCGAGGATTTGACAACATTAAAGCTTATATTAACATGTTTTACATGTTTGTTGCGATCCACTGTTAGTTGATGCTAGCAGGGCGAGGATCTGTCAACCTTTATATGTTCTTTGTTGAAATTCCACTTCTGCAATTCGTTAGAGGGGCGAGGTTTTGTCAACATTAAATCTATTTTAACATGTCTTTACATGTTTGTTACAGTCCACTGTTGATTGATTACCAGCGGGGCGAGGATCTGTTACTCTTTATCTATTTCGTGTGTTGGAATTCACTTCTGCAATTCGTCAGAGGGGCGAGGATTTATCAGCATCGAAGATTTGTTTTGTTGCATTCCACTTCTGCAATTCGTCAGAAGGGCGATGTTTTGTCAACATTAAAATTATCTATGTTAGTCAAGAGCACTGAACATGATTTTTCTATCCCCAGTAGAGATAATTTCATGTCTGTTGCAATTTTCAGTCTACAATACACGGTAAGGCGATGATCTGTCAACTTTGGAAAAATTCAAGCTAGTCAGGAGCTATTGAACTTGGTTTCCCCCAGCATTTTGCATAGCATAAAATTATTATCATTTGCATCATATACATAGCATCAGAGGGCAAAATTTGGGTCTGTTTAATATTTAAACTATCTTTCACCATGATGATTTAAAGACAATAGTTCTTCAAATCCTCCGGTTAAAGATGTTTAAATAGGGGCAGCTGTCATACCCCAATTTTGCCCCTCGATACATTAATGCATTCACTAGACATTCGCATTACCAGCATATCATAACATGCATTTCATCTCGCATAATGCCTAAAATGTCAACCAAAATAAATTTTCAGATCTATAGACAGACCGGTTGAATTAATTCTCAAATGTACGTAAAATTAGCAGACGGAAAATTTCAAAATCGAGCTTGCCGATGTCAATTTTATTAATCTACGGGTCGCGTAGTTTAACCCGACATGCTTATTTAATTTTTTCGACTCTTTTAGCGGTCTCATTTTTACCTGTCATGGTCTTTTTAACCGGGCATTTTTATTTCAAAATTTGATCAAAATTGTCTGTTTCTCGAAAGTATATTTCGCGCTGATGATTTTAGTACATTCATTTTAATTTTTCGAACAATTTCACGCATGATATTTACTCATTTTGTGTCATTTTATTTGTGTTCTTTCCATCAAAATGTCTAATAGAATTAACTAGAATTAAGTAAAATTAATGAATTTTCATTTTATTTTATTTTGGTAGTTCAAATTAATTTAAATTTTATTTAATTAATTGGTTTTAATTAGTTTTAAACTCTTAATTGACCAAATCAAACACTTTCCATGATGTCTCTCACTCTCTCACGTGTTAATACTCAGTCCCACAATTTTCTAGTCAGCCCACCACTCCACGATTTCCTCAATACAACGGTTTTCTAGTCCACCTCAATCCCAACGTCACTCTCCACAATTTCTCAGTCAAGTTCACTCCTAAACTTTCTCAATCCCTATCACACGTACTGAGTCTTGCTACCATCACTATATAACACCATGTTTCATTCAAAAAAGGAGGACGGCCACTGCTTGCACCACTGCAATAAGATCTACCGCATAACACCCTCACACCAACCGAGATATCCAGCTAGGACGTACCACATGTAACCTCCATTACATCACTTCACCAATCTTTTTTCTCATATTTCCGATCATTGTACCGTAATACCACCTGAGCAACAATATTTCTCCACTTACTCAGAAACAAAACCGATGCATTCACCTTGCTATTCAACATCTTCTCAACATAACTAAACACAACTGATCTAATCTAAACGTCGACCAAACACCTTTGGTTTTCACGGCATAAACTCAGCTCCTTGCACCACTCGTAAATCGCTCGGGAGATCCACTCTGAACACTGCGCCATAAACCATTCCTTGTTGTGCCGGATCTTGTCGTGCCATAAACCATAAAGAAGAATCACTTTTCTAACATTGAGTTCTCGTTGATTCAGGTTCACTACTTTACCTTCTTCTCTCTAAATGTTCATTTTGTTTTGGTGGAAATGCATGTGTATTTTTCTGTTACTGTAAATTATGGTTGATGCAGATGTGTTTAGCTCTTAACATGCACTATCACTGTTTATGAAAACTAAAAGCTTTATATTTATGCCAATATTGAGCAAATATATTTAGAAATGGTAATTATTGGCATGTTTAGCATGAGAATTTAAATTTTGGTGTGTTGAATTCATTTAATGATGTAAGATATGCATAGAGTATGAACTTGCTGGAACGAAATGCACAAAGGTGAAGATTTCGGTTATACTCTATGGACACTTTTGTCCATGTTTACATTTGTTAATTAAGTTGTATTTGGAATGTCCATATGTTTTGTATTATGATATGTAGTTTATTTCTAAATTAGGATCCTTTAGATTGAGTGTCTAGAGATCATGAAGTTAAAAATTGTTTTGATAGTCAATACAATGCACACACGAAGTTACAACCAGTAACCAAGTATTAATTTTTTTCCTCTTTTGGATGATTTAAAATTTGAAATTAATCAAAAAGAAAGCTTTATTTGAAATAATAATGTTTTCTCTTTGGATAATTTGAAATTGGAAATTTACCAACAAAAAAGAAAGTCCAACATCTAGAGTTTCTTTTCAAAACCATGTTCTCGCAATAAACTTGGATGATGGTTGCTTAGATCGTTGGTTGTTTAGACCAATTGTTTAAGGATACAATCCTGAGTATTTAGATCGCTGGTTGTCTAGACCAATTGTCTAAAGACTTATCCTCCATGCATAATAAACTCTAACAAATGAACCTTGTTTCACTTCACCATTTTTGTAAGATAAACTTTTGGGATGAAAGACAATTGGTTGAGCACCGCTGGCTCCTCCGATTTCTAGTAATTGGATCGTTGGTTGTTCTAGACTTGTGATCCAATACTTGTCACCCACATAAAAATAACCTCAACCAATCAAACTACCTTTTCGCCCTTGTGCGACTTTCCGAAAACCTTTTCAAAATGAATGTGCCTTAGCCATTTCAACACGAAACGAACACAAAGACTTAGCCTCTCAGACGAGCAAACAGGTCAAAGTTCAATCGTTTCAAATGTCTAACGCATCGTTCTTCTAAAATCAACCAACAAATCCGTGGTTTTTCTACCCCGAACTACGGAGCTCTGACTTTCCCATTGCACGAGGGAATACGTAGGCATAAGACACGATGTCTTGGCGAGCCCAATAAACTAAAAAACCTTCTATTCTCTTTCTTAAGTAGAAGATTGCAAACATTTTACGATAGTACTCGAGCGCAAAATTAACTAAATGGGTCCCGTTGAGTACAACGGACGCGAGGGGTGCTAATACCTTCCCCTCGCGTAACCGACTCCCGAACCCGATATGGTTGCGATGACCATTCCCTTTTCTTTGTAGGTTTTATTCGACGTTTTACCCGTTCTTTAGGAACAAATAAATATCGATGGCGACTCTGTTAATTTTTTTGCCGGCCGCGACACTTAGTATCAAGTACAAAAAGCTGAGAAAGCTCTTTGTATCTGAAACTAAGAAGCTTGAATTAGAAAATTCTGAACTCAAAGAAAAAGTTATAAAACTATCCAAAGATGCTGAGTCATCTTCTGGTTCAGAAAAGCCTATTCCAAGCTTGAACAGTATTCTTAAAGAATATGACTTGAGTTTCAGGAAATTCATATCGAGAGGTATTGGTAGAAGTCAACTTGCCTCCATGATATATGCTGTTAGTGGAAACAAGAGAGTTGGCATAGGTTATGAGGGTGAAACCCCATAAAAACTTGAACCTGTAGATGATATGAAAATCACATACAAGCCATTGTATGATCAGTTCAAGTATGGCCACTCCCATGATATTAGGCTCACTTCACATGCCAAAAGCTTTCACATTACACACACAAAGAAGCATGTGACACAAAATAGAAAATATCATGTTGCTCAACCTAAGGAATATCATGCTGTACCTCCTATTAATTATCATGCTAAACCCAAGTTCAATCAGAACTTGAGGAAAACTAACAAGAAAGGATCCAAGAAAATGTGGGTACCTAAGGAGAAGATAATTTCTGTTGCAGATATCCTTGGTAGCAAAGAAGACAAAGCAAAACATGTCATGGTACCTGGACTCTGGGTGCTCGCGGCACATGACGGGAAAAAGGTCTATGTTCCAAGACCAAGTGCTTAAGTCCGCTGGTGAAGTCAAGTTTGGAGGAGATCAAAAGGGCAAGATTATTGGCTGAGGAACCATAAGTATTGGTAACTCTCCTTCCATAACTAATGTACTTCTTGTAGATGGATTAGCTTATAACTTATTGTCCATAAGTCAATTAAGTGACAATGGTTATTACATAATCTTCAATCAAAAGTCTTGCAAATCTGTAAGTCAGAAGGATGGCTCAATCCTATTTACAGGCAAGAGAAAGAACAACATTTACAAGATTGATCTTCAAAATCTTAAGAATCAGAAGGTAAATTGTCTTATGTCTGACAGAAAAGCTGAAATTTGTTTCATTAAGAGAGGGAGCCTACTTGGTTGATCAAGTATGACAGCCACGTGCCTCTTGAATGAAAGATTCTCGACCAAATTAGGGAAAGTTGTACAAGTCTGGGATGTAGCCAGAGCATGCCTTTCATGAGTCCTAAATGGGAGAATGTTTGAAATGATTGTTTGTTTGAAATGATTGTTTGTTTGTGGTGAGATAGGAGAAATACCTACATATGAAGATGAGCTATATCTATCTATTTGTTTGAAAGATTTGATTTTTAGCTGGCTTGTATGAGGCCCAAGCTTAAGGCTTTTTAATTGATTAATTATTTTATTGATTATGGGAGATGACTCCACTGGGGATTAGCTTAAACTTAAGAAAATTTGTATTCTGTACAAAGCCCAAAATTGAGGCTGACTCTACCTAGGGAGACTCTATTATCTGCCTTGTACAAAGCCCAAGGTTGTGGCTGACTCTTAATTTAGGGAATATATTATTTTCTGCCTTGTATGAAGCCCAAGGTTGTGGCTGACTCTTACTAGGGAAGACATTGTTTTCTGCCTTGTATGAAGCCCACGGTTGTGGCAAACTATTGAGGAAACTGAGTATGGATGACTCTATGGGGAAAAGATCCTGAAGGTTAGGAATCTTTTGACACAGGGAATGTGGTTTTATCTGCCTTGTACAAAGCCCAAGGTTGTGGCTACTTGACGGTGAAGGACTCACTAGGGAGACTCTATTTTATGCCTTGTACAAAGCCCAAGGTTGTGGCTGACTCTCTATAGGGGGATACCTATGAGGGTTTTGACTCTAAGGGGAGTATGTGCCTTGTACAAAGCCCAAGGTTGAGGCTGACTGTTTAAAGAAAGATCTACCAGTGTGGGATCTTTGCCTCAAAGGGGATTTCTCTGTTGAGGATTATCCTAAAGATTGACTCTACTGAGGATTGTGCTTTTGTTAAACAGGAATTGATGAATGAAAGACCCAGGTTTGAAGATTGACTCTACTGGGGAATTTGTTTGAGTGGTTGACTTAAAGTAGACTCTATCGGGGAATGGGTTTTTATTGACAGAGACTGACCTTAAGTGAAATTTATCTTTTAAAAGTTGAATTTTTGGAAGCTAACCCTTTCCAGGGAATTATGACTCTAGAGGACTGATTTTGGAGGCTAACCCTTTCCAGGGGTTTTACTCTGCTGGAGAGTTTATCTTTTGAAAGTTTTAATTTGTGGAAGCTAACCCTTTCCAGGGAATTTTATTAAAAGGAAGGAATGAATGGAGGCTAACCCTATCCAGGGGTTTTTGTTAAAAATGAAAGAGTGTTGGGAGGCTAACCCTTTCCAAGGATTTTGTTAAAAATGTAGGAATGAATGGAGGCTAACCCTTTCCAGGGATTTTTGATGATGGCAGAATGATTATCTAGCTGAGACTTCTTATTTAAAGCCCAAGATTAAGGTTGACACTGACTGAAGATAGACAGATATGGAACCTAGACTCTGCTAAGGAGGAAAATTAATGGAGATAAGGGTGACAGAGACTGCCCATGTCTCTCATTCCAAAAGGTGAACTCAATATGAGATTGAGACATTCTTAGCTTGTTTAAAGTCTGGTTTGAAGAGTAGAAGAAACTCACCAGGATAGGCTAAAAAGGTAACTAAAGACCTGTTCCTATGTTTATAAGAAACCTGATGGGTCCTTGTATACAAGCTCAAGAGGAAGCTGAGAATGCTTTTAAGAAGCCTGTGGGTCCTTGTACAAAGCCCAAGAGGAAGCTAATCGAGGGTCATCGAGGGCCCTCGTTTAGCACAAGAGAAAGCTCTGTGGTTTTGAACTTATTTTGGCTCTAAGCAAATGGGCAAGAGGTTTCACCGGGAATAATTCCTCTTGGGTGGATGTGTCCCAGTTTTGGTTCTAAGGCTTTTTCAAGATGTTTCACCGGGAATAATTCATCTTGTGGGTTTAAGCTAAAGATCTCTAATTAGGAAAGAGCCTTCACCGGGAAGACATTCTCAATCCTAGGCCATAGTCCTAATATATATATATATATATATATATATATATATATATATATATATATATATATATATATATATATATATATATATATAGTTTAACTGTCCTAAGGTTTACACTCAGACGTAGTTCTAAACAAATATATATAGAGTTTATATTTGACAGTAATTTAAATAAGGACTGTAAATTGAAAGCTATAAAAGCCTAACCTGGATGGAGTGGAGGCCTTTGAAGATGCATGTACAAAGCCTCAACAGCAGTTTTGTTGTTTTATTGATAACAGTTGAATATTTATTATAAACAGTTAAAGATTTTTGAAAACAGAAGAAGTCAGGATGGACATAGGTCACATAGGTATCAAAAGAGTTTCACCGGGAATAATGCCCTTCAAATACCAGAAGAATGTTTTGAAAACAAAAAGAATATTTTGTAAATACAGTTTTGAAAACAAACTAAGAAAAGAAAAAGGTGCTGGGACTTACACTCTATTAGAGGCCCAATAAAAATGATTTACTGTTTATAAAAAAACAGTTGAAGATGATTTGAAGTGATGCAAGGTTTTGTTGTTTGAAAACCTGGATCGTCCGTTTAAATTGGAGTTTGAAAATAGTTTTGAAAATTGACAAAAGTCAACTTAATTATGATAAAGGCAAAGCCTTTACCTAATTAAGACCTAAATGATTAGGGTTTTATCACAAAAATAGGTGCAAGAGATTAAGTTTTGAAAATTAAGTGAAAACTATATTTTTAAAGTATTGAAACATACTTAAAACATATGATTTTAAACCTAATTAAAATATATTGAAATGATATATTTTTCGGGATTTTTTTGGATATTCTTAAAATAGATATATTAAATGAGAAATGTGTGAAAAATCAAATGAAAATAATTTAATTTGATAGGTGAATTAATTAGTTGAAGTTGTGAAGAAATTGAATGGGAGAAGTGATAAAAAATAAGGTTTTGTCTCCCAAAGGGCTTGAACTCACGCCCTTTAGGTCACCACTCAAAACACTTACCATCTGGGCCACGCGCGTAGCTTGTTTGACAAACACCTTCAGTTCATTATATTTGAAAACAAGTGCATAAAAGGAAAAAAATAAAATAAACAAAACAAAAGGTCTAGGGGGGGTTCGAACCCCAGACCTTGGGCAAGAGAGAGACTTTGGACGCGCGTTGTAGTCATTGTGACATTACAATGAATTCGTAAATGACACGCTTATCATTCAAAGTAAAATAAACTCATTTCCTGGGAAATTTGAAAAATGGCGCCACTATCTTCATCTTCAACCTCAAGCTTCAAACATTTGAATTTTCTATCTCCTTCGTTTCTCAACCAAACTTAAAGATCTAAACATGGATTTTGCTCATTTTTGAACAAGGATCATGATGGTATCCTTTGACTTTATTTATTTTCAGTATAATTCAAAATTCACACGCATGAACACTAAGAACCCTAAAACTGAATTTTAACATGAAATACTATATATGCATGATATGATGAAATTGATTGAGGGTTAATGATCCTCTCAGGTGCATAAACTTGTTGGTATAACAAGTTTTGATTTATGAAACAGGAATCATAGAGTTTGAAGCTTATGAAACTTACCTCTGAAATGAAGATCGAGCTCTAATCAAAGAGTGCTACAGAATTGTTGTATCGATCCCAAAAACTTCAGTGACCCCCCAGGAAGTTGTTGAGATGCTTAGTTTGGGTTAGAACTTCCCAGAACTTCTTGCTCGACCCCAACTGATATGGCTCCAAGTGAGAGGTGAAGATGATGATTCTCCATGTACAGAGGTGTTCCAGGTGTTTGGATCACCTATAAATACCTCCTTTGATGTGTTTGAATACTTACTTTCAAAGGAAGAGCTTTGGTTTGAAGAATCCGAGTCTTCTTGCCAAAGAACCTTTGAAAAACCTAAGTATGGAGGGAGAAGAGAGAAAGCAATATTTCTGTTGCTTTGGTCTTTCTTGATACTGAGGTATGCCCTTGTATTTATATGCAAAATGTTCAGAGCAATTGGAGATAGTAAGCTTGCTTAATGAGGGAGTTTTGGTTTCTTGGCCATGAAGGAATTCAAAGAATCTTCAAGATGCAATGATGGTGTTTTCGAGCTAGCTCCCCATCCATTGATTTCTTCTGATCATAGGGGACAATTCTGATGCAGAATGGCTTCCAATTGGCTTAGGAGAAGATTCCTTGATGATTCACCAATATTCCATTTTGTAATGATTACTTAATCACATGGCATTGAATTTTTGAATATTCTTCAATCTCTTTGCAATGATGCATTTGATCCTCTCTTATCCCTCATAATGTTTCCGAAGTTTAGAGGTGCCAAATGGTGTAGGCATTTGCATAAAATTGCAAGTTTCAAACTTAGGCATGACCTATAATTTCACTCCATGAGCCCAACTTTGAACCATCATAACTCCTAGCTCAAAATGAATTTGGAGAAGGTTGAGCACAATTTGGAAAGCCCTTAACATGTATTTCAATTCATTAGTTTGGAGTTTATTCAAATTCACTTGGGAAATGTGTGAAAAATGTGCTTACAGTTTGAAGAAAACTAGGGTTTCTTGCTAGTTTCATGGAGGCAGCAACTTTGAAGCTCCATATCTCTTCAATGGTTGATTTCTAGCCAAAAAATCATATGTGACAAAGTTGTTCATTGGTCCAAAATCTACTACTTTGATGTTGGAAGATTTTTTTAGTTTGTACTTGAAATTTTGAGATATTCCCTTCCAAAGTTTTAAAAAAAAGAGCTTTAAACACCTAGAAAAAAATTTTCTAAGTATAAAAAGTCAATCTTTGACTTTTTGATTCTTGATTGATTTTCTTGATTTCTCTTGGTCAAATGACTTCAATAATCATATATTAATGATATTGATCCTTAAAAGTCATGTTTTGACCCAAAACCCTAAAAGTCAAAGGTGATCCTGTACAGTTGACTTTTTCCAAATGAAGCAAAATCTTGGACTTTGGTAATGAATCAAGTTCTCCTCCTTAAATGAGTGATATGAATGGATTATATTGAGGTAATAGAAGTTCTTGAGTCATGTTTTGAGTTATGGATCCATGTCCTGATTAAAAGTCAACTGTCTTGGTGAATTAGGTCAAAAACCCTACTTGTCGACCAGATGAAATTGATGACTGTAGATCTTGAATTAAGGTACAATTCCCAGTGGATATTGTTATATGGATCATTTGAAGATGATTGAATCCTTTGAGTGACATCCTGGAGCTTTTTAGGGTTTCCCAAATGTGGTCCCTGATTTCAGTCCTTGAAGGGCTCAAAACCCTAGATTGGTGAACTAAGCGAACCTGAGTCTTGATGACTGGTGTCTAATAAATCATAGGTAAATGAACGAATCATTTGAGTCATGTGATTGTATTATAGGTTATTCTCTTGTTGATTGATCCTTTGTCTGAGCATTTTTGTCTCTGAATATCCTCGATTAAGTATCAATGAATAGGTGACTGCTCTGAGTACCTATCTTGAGTTTGAAGAGATGTTTGGTGGTATGACATCTCAAGGGGGGGTCAAAATTAGGGTATGACACTTCTATCCATGTTATGACTGGAGATTTTATGTTCTTATTCAACTGGTTAAGGGAGAATCCCTCTGCTAAGGCACCAGATATGGTATATCAAGAAGTTGAGTACCCATCAGAACCTGCTGCTCCTACACCTCCAAGGAACTTGGATGAAATTCTTCTGGCTCTAGAGAATTCTGATTCTGAAATCCCTTCTCCTGATTATACAGAAGATGCTTCTGAAGCAGAAGCGGGTGCTGAGAAACAAACCAAAGAGAATCATCCCGCTATGCAACCTCCTCTTCAGGAAAATCAAGCTGATGTTCTTATGGTAGATGATGCTGTTGAGAATCCTACTATTCTGGACAATAGCTTTGATGCTTCTTCTGCTGGACCTTCTGTTCTGGTGAACACCATGAAGGCTCTTCAACAGAATCAGGCTGATCTTGTTTCTCGTCTGGATAAGCATGAGGAAACTCACGACGAATTCAGATCCTTTATGAAGACGCATACTGAAAGCACTATTGAGATTCAAAACCTTCTGGCCAAAAATAGTTTCTGAACTAGGCTAGTCGTAGTGTGTCTTGGTCTTAGATGTCTTCTTGTTTCTTGCATCTGTTTCATGCATCTGTTTCTATCCCTGTTGTATCTTCTGGTATATTTTGTTAACAATGAAATATTATCTTCTTCACTTTATGTTGTTTTATCATCTGAATCTTTTTAATGCTTTTTGATGTTATGACAAAAAGGGGGAGAAAAATGATAATTGATTTGATTTATTATAATAGTTGCTGGGATTAAGTCTCAACATTCCTAACATTATTTGCAAGTTCTATGTCTTTGAGATTTTTGCAGGTATGAAGATATTATGAAAAATCTCAACATGAGAAGCAAATACATGGGAAAATCTACTATAAAGAAGCATGTTTTTGGAAATTTGAATCAAGCTTAGTGTTGTGAAGCTTCGAGATCAGAAGCAAGAAGAAGAAAGTTCTGAAAGTCATTCGTAGAATTCTCTGATGTTCTTGGTTGAGAATATACTCTAATACATTCTCTTCATCTTATATGCTCTGATAAATGTTATTCATTCATGAATGCTCTGATACATGATACTTATCAAGAATGCTCTGATACATTCACATTATGTTCTGATACATTCATGTTCTGATATTTTTTGTCTAGTATGTTTTGAAACATTTCAGGATGTAAAGATGCTCTGATGATGCTCTGATACATTCAAGAATGTTCTGATTCAATCAAGCATGCTGTGACAACTAAGAAGAAATTCAAAGCTCTGAAGCTGTCCTATGGAAGCAAGAAGCAGAAGCTCTGAATTTTCTAAAGTTGTAGGCAAAGTGAAAGTCTCTGCTGAAATGAAAAATACTCAGGGAAGTCTTTTATTTATAAATTCTTCTAGTATTTATTTCAGGGGGTGATTGTTAATCTCAGGGGGAGACATATTCACACACTCTGATTATATGCTTATGCTATATATGTAATTGTCTTTTGTCATCTGATATTCTGATTGCAAATTCATATCAATTATATATGTTTTTGTCATCATCAAAAAGGGGGAGATTGTTAGAACAAGATTTTTTCTGATCAATATTCTTATTTTGATTATAACAAGGTATATGAAATTTGTATAAGACAATGTGGTACTCTAATCCTATGCATTTTCCATTTCAGGAAATATATAAGGAGTATGCACAATTTAGCACTAAGAAGCACTGACTCAGAAGGTTCAGGATTGCAACATCATAACATGCTCTCGCAAGACTTCAGAAGATGGTCAAGCAGAATCTGAACATGGTCTATGAAGCATCAGAAGAACTTGATATCAGAAGCAGAAGCACTGAAGTTCTTATGGTATCACGCTAAAGCACTTCAAAGTCAGAAGACAAGAAGATGCTCTACACCAAGCTGTAACTCTGATTCTGATTATTCTAACGTTGTATTCACAAAATCTGAGATCACAAGTTATTAATAGATGACAGGCTACAAAGTCTATCTCTGACTGACAAAAGGAACGTTAGAAGCTACAAAAGGCAAAGTCAGTAAAATCAGAGAAAAGCATGGCTCGAGGTAGTTGACAAAATAGTGAAAACATTAAATGCAAAGTTGTCTAGTCACGCAACGCATTAAATGCAGTTCAACGGTCATCTTCTCAAAATTCCTATAAATATGAAGTTCTGATCAGAAGCAAAAATAACAACTCTTGCAAAGATTACCAAAACGCTGCTGAATTCAAATCTAACGAACTTCATCTTCAACCTCACTTTCCTTGTAATATTTTAGTGAGAGTTAAGCTTAGAACATAAGAGAAATATCACAGTTGTGATTATAGATTTTTAAGAAGCATTTGAATACTCTTGTAAACATTTATTTTACAATGATTTGTAAAAGGTTCCTAGAGTGATCAAGTTGTGATCAGTAGACTCTTGAAGACTTAGAAGTTTCTAAGTGTTGATTTCCTAGAGTGGTGAAGGTGTGATCAGTATACTCTAGAAGACTTAGAGTGTTTCTAAGTGAATAACCATTGTAATCAAGATTGATTAGTGGATTAAATCCTCAGTTGAGGTAAATCACTCTAAGGGGGTGGACTGGAGTAGTTTCGTTAACAACGAACCAGGATAAAAATATTGTGTTCATTGTTTTTATCTTAAGAGTTTTTAAAGTCACACTTATTCAAACCCCCCCCCCCCCCCCCCCCCCTTTCTAAGAGTTTTTCTATCCTTCATATATTAATACAAAAAGTGTTTTATAAATATGTGTCATTATATTTTTTATTTGAATACATTTTTTGTGATTTTAATGAAGCGGACATTGACTCATGATGTTTGTTTGGTATGTAGTAAGATGAATATTAAACATTCGGAAAAGATAAAGCTAATGCAATCTGTAATTTTATATAAATATTAAACATTTTATAATATGCTGTTCCCCACTTCAAAACTGTCATATTTACCATACAAGTTTCATACAAGCTTCACTAGTTTTTTGTTCCCACCACTTCAAAACTGTCATATTCACCATATGAGTTTGATAGAAGCTTCATGTTAAACACAACACTTCACTGGATTATGCTTTTTTATTAAATGATTTTGGATTTTTTATTATACAAGCGCACATGCTCTATCTCGATTCTCCTACTGGAGTTGGCTTCTCCTGTTTCGCCAAAACTTCTAATTATTTGTTTATGATTGATGAAATTATGGGTAATTTATTTTTTAACACTTCTTATTATTTGTTTGTTTTGTGTTTTTGTTTAGTGGTATAAACTACCAGTTTTTTTTGTAATAGGCAATGGACTTTAGATTTCAGTTTAATAGAATATGATTTTAGAAAACATGAAAAACATAAGTTTAAGAACATTTTAACAAATCAGTTAGTTTTGTGCTCATTAAAACAATTCAATTTAACATTCTAATTGTGATTTATAGCAAGAGATCACCTTATTTTTCTTAAGCATTGATTTAACAAATTTCCAATTTCAGAACCAATGATTTCTTTATCGGTGGGGAGAGTTATGTAGGTAGTATTTGTGTAAAACGACTTGTATTTTACTTTTCAATATTCTTTTATTAATGCTAGTTTATTTGTCTTCGGGTTACTATGCACCCCCCCAACTTGCAAAGCTCATTCTCCAAACCAAAGCCAACATAAATTTGAAGGGGATAGGGGTTAGTCAACATATATGACATTTTAAATATTTGGTCAAAAAATATGTTGGAATAATAAGACTAATTATTCTTTTGATACTTGTAGATTGGAAATCCTCTTTTGGATTTTGATATCGATTCCAACTCCATTGTCGAGTTTTTTTAAGACACACTGACAAATATCTAGGCCAATAAATCACCTCTTAAAAGAATTTTGTAGCTAGCCTACATTTAGAAGGCAATATATATATTTAATAAATTTACCGAGAGTTTCCAAGAAGCTAATACAAAATTGTTTGTGAATGTATGTAAATAGTATTTAGATTTTTTCAAAAGGGAGAGATATGAGAATAAAAAATATAACATTTTAATAATTGGTTTTAAATTTCGCGTACAGGTGATTAGATACACAAACACTTTTAATATGATTGCTGACACTTGTCCAACGGCACCTAAAAATCAAGAATACCTAAAGGTATATGCAAGGTTGTTAAAATTGTGATAAAAAATCTAAATTCTATAGATTTTACGTTTCTAGGTATGCTTTTCGTGATAAATCAAAGGTTAAAATCTCTTTTATGAAAAATCGTATTCTGGGATGATTTTAATGATTTCAATCCCTTTGAAATATGTGAAATCGTGTAAAATAGTTTTAAATCGTTCGATTCTAGTCTTTAACTTGATTTTATTTTTTTAGTCAAATTTTAAAAAGGTTATTTTATAATTTAGCCCATAAAAACTTCTGACACGCTTTTTCCTCTTACTCACTTTCATATATTGGTTTTATTATTGAAGAACTTTTATCATCTAGAGATGAATTTAATCAAGTTAAATATGTGCGCGTGCGTGCGTGTGCGCGCTTATGTGTATTTAGTCAGTGAATCGGGTATATAAATTTTATATTATTTTCACATGAGATAAACTTTATGATTTTAGGCTTTTATTTTACGTTTAGAATTTTAACTAGGAAAAGTAAGTCAAGGTAAAAACTCGATTCTGACAACCTTGGGTATATGCATTTCATCCAATCGGAACTTTACATTGTTATGTCAGGTAAATATTCCATTTATGGTAGTCCTAATTTTTTATTTAGAAAACGGGTGAGAAGGCTTATGTATGCATAGTGGTTGAAACAAATGCCTACATAAATATGAACAAAATGCAAAAAGCCTTACATGTCGTGCTTGTAGAAATCAAAAATTAGTCACTGTGTCGTTCGTAAGTTATTTAATTTCTTTACCTTCATTGTTTTAGTATCAAGTAGTATTTAATATTTATGCAAACCTTTTTATTTACCCTGGCAGTGGTGATAAAGTTTTCAGGTGGGAAATCACAAGCCACATGAAGCTTGGTTTCAAGGAGGGCTGTGAGTATGAACCGGTAATCTAAATTCCTAGTCAGAAAGATTTTTATCTTGTCATCCATTCATAGCTGTAAAAATAACTTATTTTGATAGTTACTTGTTAAGGTGGCTCCATGGACACAAGAATATGGGGAAATCCTAACATTTGAACCAAAATAAGGTGCATGTCATTGATCTAGAGCTTTTCAACCGGAAAGAACACTTGTGATGTGGAAGGTATTTTTTTAAGGAAAACCACTTCCAAAGAGACCCCTCTTTCATTATAAACATTTATATTAATACAAAAAAGTGTTTTATAAATATGTGTCATTATATTTTTAATTTGAATACATTTTTTGTGATTTTAATGAAGCGGACATTGACTCATGATGTTTGTTTGGTATGTAGTAAGATGAATATTAAACATTCGAAAAAGATAAAGCTAATGCAATCTGTAATTTTATATAAATATTAAACATTTTATAATATGCTGTTCCCCACTTCAAAACTGTCATATTTACCATACAAGTTTCATACAAGCTTCACTAGTTTTTTGTTCCCACCACTTCAAAACTGTCATATTCACCATCTGAGTTTGATAGAAGCTTCATGTTAAACACAACACTTCACTGGATTATGCTTTTTTATTAAATGATTTTGGAGTTTTTTATTATACAAGCGCACATGCTCTATCTCGATTCTCCTACTGGAGTTGGCTTCTCCTGTTTCGCCAAAACTTCTAATTATTTGTTTATGATTGATGAAATTATGAGTAATTTATTTTTTAACACTTCTTATTATTTGTTTGTTTTGTGTTTTTGTTTAGTGGTATAAACTACTAGTTTATTTTGTAGTAGGCAATGGACTTTAGCTTTCAGTTTAATAGAATATGATTTTAGAAAACATGAAAAACATAAGTTTAAGAACATTTTAACAAATCAATTAGTTTTATGCTCATTAAAATAATTCAATTTAACATTCTAATTGTGATTTATAGCAAGAGATCACCTTATTTTTCTTAAGCATTGATTTAACAAATTTCCAATTTCAGAACCAATGATTTCTTTATCGGTGGGGAGAGTTATGTAGGTAGTATTTGTGTAAAACGACTTGTATTTTGCTTTTCAATATTGTTTTATTAATGCTAGTTTATTTGTCTTCGGGTTACTATGCACCCCAACTTGCAAAGCTCATTCTCCAAACCAAAGCCAACATAAATTTGAAGGGGATAGGGGTTAGTCAACATATATGACATTTTAAATATTTGGTCAAACAATATGTTGGAATAATAAGACTAATTATTCTTTTGATACTTGTAGATCGGAAATCCTCTTTTGGATTTTGATATCGATTCCAACTCCATTGTCGAGTTTTTTTAAGACACACTGACAAATATCTAGGCCAATAAATCACCTCTTAAAAGAATTTTGTAGCTACCCTACATTTAGAAGGCAATATATATATATATTTAATAAATTTACCGAGAGTTTCCAAGAAGCTAATACAAAATTGTTTGTGAATGTAAGTAAATAGTATTTAGATTTTTTTCAAATGGAGAGATATGAGATTAAAAAAGATTACATTTTAATAATTGATTTTAAATTTCGCGTACAGGTGAATAGATACACAAACACTTTTAACATGATTGTTGACACTTGTCCAACGGCACCTAAAAATCAAAAATACCTAAAGGTATATGCAAGGTTGTTAAAATTGTGATATAAAATCTAAATGCTATAGATTTTACGTTTCTAGGTCTGCTTTTCATGTTAAATCAAAGGTAAAAAGCTCTTTTCTGAAAAATTGTATTCTAGGATGATTTTAATGATTTCAATCACTTTGAAATATGTGAAATCGTATAAAATAGTTAAAAATCGTTTAATTCAACTCTTTAACCAGATTTTATTTTTTTTAGTCAAATTTTAAAAAGGTTATTTTATAATTTAGCCCATGAAATCTTCTTACAAGCTTTTTCCTCTTAATCACTTTCATATATTGGTTTTATTTTTGAAGAACTTTTATTATCTAGAGATGAATTTAATCAAGTTAAATATGTGCGCGTGCGTGCGTGTGCGTGCGTGTGCGCCTTATGTGTATTTGGTCAGTGTATCGGGTATATAAATTTTATATTACTTTCACATGAGATAAACTTTAAGATTTTAGGCTTTTATTTTACGTTTTGGTTTTACCTAGGAAAAATAAGTCAAGGTAAAAACTCGATTCTGACAACCTTGGGTATATGCATTTCATCCAATCGGAACTTTACATTGTTATGTCAGGTAAATATTCCATCTTATGGTAGTCCTAATTTTTTATTTAGAAAACGGGTGAGAAGGCTTATGTATGCATAATAGTTGAAATAAATGCCTACATAAATATGAACAAAATGCAAAAAGCCTTACATGTCGTGCTTGTAGGAATCAAAAATTAGTCACTGTGTCGTTCGTAAGTTATTTAATTTACTAAATCAGAGTAATTTAGTTAAAAAAAATTGTTGAGTAGTGATAAACATTCCATTATGTACTAGGGTTCTCCCGTATAATCTCTAAATTCAGTTGATTATAACCATCTCTATTCTATGGACGCTTGTATGGATTCTAATATTCAGATAATACCTTATTTCAATTTCTTTACCTTCATTGTTTTAGTATCAATATAGTATTTAATATTTATGCAAACCTTTTTATTTACCCTGGCAGTGGTGATAAAGTTTTCAGGTTGGAAATCACAAGCCACATGAAGCTTGGTTTCAAGGAGGGCTGTGAATATGAACCGGTAATCTAAATTTCTAGTCAGAACGATTTTTATCTTGTCATCCATTCATAGCTGTAAAAATAACTTATTTTGATGTTTACATGTTAAGGTGGCTCCATGAACACAAGAATATGGGGAAATCCTAACATTTGAACCAATATAAGGTGCATGTCATTGATCTAGAGCTTTTCTACCGGAAAGAACACTTGTGATGTGGAAGGTATTTTTTTTAGGAAAACCACTTCCAAAGAGACCCCTCTTTCATTATAAACATTTATATTAATACAAAAAGTGTTTTATAAATATGTGTCATTATATTTTTTATTTGAAAACATTTTTTTGTGATTTTAATGAAGCGGACATTGACTCATGATGTTTGTTTGGTATGTAGTAAGATGAATATTAAACATTCGAAAAAGATAAAGCTAATGCAATCAGTAATTTTATATAAATATTAAACATTTTATAATATGCTGTTCCCCACTTCAAAACTGTCATATTTACCATACAAGTTTTATACAAGCTTCACTAGTTTTTTGTTCCCACCACTTCAAAACTGTCATATTCACCATATGAGTTTGATAGAAGCTTCATGTTAAACACAACACTTCACTGGATTATGCTTTTTTATTAAATGAGTTTGGATTTTTTATTATACAAGCGCACATGCTCTATCTCGATTCTCCTACTGGAGTTGGCTTCTCCTGTTTCGCCAAAACTTCTAATTATTTGTTTATGATTGATGAAATTATGGGTAATTTATTTTTTAACACTTCTTATTATTTGTTTGTTTTGTGATTTTGTTTAGTGGTATAAACTACCAGTTTATTTTGTAATAGGCAATGGACTTTAGATTTCAGTTTAATAGAATATGATTTTAGAAAACATGAAAAACATAAGTTTAAGAACATTTTAACAAATCAGTTAGTTTTGTGCTCATTAAAACAATTCAATTTAACATTCAAATTGTGATTTATAGCAAGAGATCACCTTATTTTTCTTATGCATTGATTTAACAAATTTCCAATTTCAGAAGCAATGATTTCTTTATCGGTGGGGAGAGTTATGTAGGTAGTATTTGTGTAAAATGACTTGTATTTTGCTTTTCAATATTGTTTTATTAATGCTAGTTTATTTGTCTCCGGGTTACTATGCACCCCAACTAGCAAAGCTCATTCTTCAAACCAAAGCCAACATAAATTTTAAGGGGATAGGGGTTAGTCAACATATATGACATTTTAAATATTTGGTCAAACAATATGTTTGAATAATAAGACTAATTATTCTTTTGATACTTGTAGATCGGAAATCCTCTTTTGGATTTTGATATCGATTCCAACTCCATTGTCGAATTTTTTTAAGACACACTGACAAATATCTAGGCCAATAAATCACCTCTTAAAAGAATTTTGTAGCTACCCTACATTTAGAAGGCAATATATATATATTTAATAAATTTACCGAGAGTTTCCAAGAAGCTAATACAAAATTGTTTGTGAATGTAAGTAAATAGTATTTAGATTTTTTTCAAATGGAGAGATATGAGATTAAAAAAGATTACATTTTAATAATTGATTTTAAATTTCGCGTACAGGTGATCAGATACACAAACACTTTTAACATGATTGCTGACACTTGTCCAACGACACCTAAAAATCAAGAATACCTAAAGGTATATGCAAGGTTGTTAAAATTGTGATATAAAATCTAAATGCTATAGATTTTACGTTTCTAGGTCTGCTTTTCATGTTAAATCAAAGGTAAAAAGCTCTTTTCTGAAAAATTGTATTCTAGGATGATTTTAATGATTTCAATCACTTTGAAATATGTGAAATCGTATAAAATAGTTTAAAATCGTTCGATTCTACTCTTTAACTTTATTTTATTTTTTTTAGTCAAATTTTAAAAAGGTTATTTTATAATTTAGCCCATGAAAACTTCTTACACGCTTTTTCCTCTTACTCACTTTCATATATTGATTTTATTATTGAAGAACTTTTATTATCTAGAGATGAATGTAATCAAGTTAAATATGTGCGCGTGCGTGCGTGTGCGCGCTTATGTGTATTTGGTCAGTGAATCGGGTATATAAATTTTATATTATTTTCACATGAGATAAACTTTATTATTTTAGGCTTTTATTTTACGTTTTGATTTTACCTAGGAAAAATAATTCCAGGTAAAAACTCGATTCTGACAACCTTGGGTATATGCATTTCATCCAATCGGAACTTTACATTGTTATGTCAGGTAAATATTCCATCTTATGGTAGTCCTCATTTTTTATTTAGAAAACGGGTGAGAAGGCTTATGTATGCATAATAGTTGAAACAAATGCATACATGAAGATGAACAAAATGCAAAAAGCCTTACATGCCGTGCTTGTAGGGATAAAAAATTAGTCACTATGTCGTTCGTAAGTTTTTTAATTTACTAAATCAGAGTGTTTTGGTTAAAAAAATTTGTTGAGTAGTGATAGACATTCCATTATGTACTAGGGTTCTCCTGTATAATCTCTAGAGCTTTTCAATCGGAGAGAACACTTTTGATGTGGAAGGTATTCTTTTAAGGAAAACCACATCCAAAGAGACCCCTCTTTCATTATAAATATTTATATTAATACAAAAAGTGTTTTATAAATATGTGTCATTATATTTTTTATTTGAGTACATTTTTTGTGATTTTAATGAAGCGGACATTGACTAATGAAGGCAATATATATATTTAACAAATTTACTGAGAGTTTCCAAGAAGCTAATACAGAATTGTCTGTGAATGTAAGTAAATAGTATTTATATTTTTTTTCGAAGGGAGAGATATGAAATTAAAAAAGATTACATTTTAATAATTGATTTTAAATTTCGCGTACAGGTGATCAGATACACAAACACTGTTAACATGATTGCCGACACTTGTCCAACGGCACCTAAAAATCAAGAATACCTATAGGTATATGCAAGGCTGTTAAAATTGTGATATAAAATCTAAATTCTATAGATTTTACGTTTCTAGCTCTGCTTTTCGTGTTAAATCAAAGGTAAAAAGCTCTTTTATGAAAAATCGTATTCTGGGATGATTTTAATGATTTCAATCACTTTGAAATATGTGAAATCGTATAAAATAGTTTAAAATCGTTGGCTTCAACTCTTTAACCAGATTTTATTTTTTTTAGTCAAATTTTAAAAAGGTTATTTTATAATTTAGCCCATGAAATCTTCTTACACGCTTTTTCCTCTTAATCACTTTCATATATTGGTTTTATTATTGAAGAACTTTTATTATCTAGAGATGAATTTAATCAAGTTAAATATGTGCGCGTGCGTGCGTGTGCGCCTTATGTGTATTTGGTCAGTGTATCGGGTATATAAATTTTATATTCTTTTTACATGAGATAAACTTTATGATTTTAGGCTTTTATTTTACGTTTTGGTTTTACCTAGGAAAAATAAGTCAAGGTAAAAACTCGATACTGACAACCTTGGGTATATGCATTTCATCCAATCGGAACTTTACATTGTTATGTCAGGTAAATATTCCATCTTATGGTAGTCCTAATTTTTTTTTTAGAAAACGGGTGAGAAGGCTTATGTATGCATAATAGTTGAAACAAATGCCTACATAAATATGAACAAAATGCAAAAATCCTTACAAGTCGTGCGTGTAGGAATAAAAAATTAGTCTTTGTGTCGTTCGTAAGTTATTTAATTTACTAAATCAGAGTGTTTTAGTTAAAAAAAATTATTGAGTAGTGATAAACATTCCATTATGTACTAGGGTTCTCCTGTATAATCTCTAAATTCAGTTGATTATAACCATCTCTATTCTATGGACGCTTGTATGGGTTCTAGTATTCAGATAATACCTTATTACAATTTCTTTACCTTCATTGTTTTAGTATCAATTTAGTATTTAATATTTATGCAAACCTTTTTATTTACCCTAGCAGTGGTGATAAAGTTTTCAGGATGGAAATCACAAGCCACATGAAGCTTGGTTTCAAGGAGAGCTGTGAATATGAACCGGTAATCTAACTTTCTAGTCAGAATGATTTTTATCTTGTCTTCCATTCATAGCTGTAAAAATAACTTATTTTGATATTACTTGTTAAGGTGGTTCCATGGACACAAGAATATGGGGAAATCCTAACATTTGAACCAATATAAGGTGCATGTCATTGATCTAGAGCTTTTCAATCGGAGAGAACACTTTTGATGTGGAAGGTATTCTTTTAAGGAAAACCACATCCAAAGAGACCCCTCTTTCATTATAAATATTTATATTAATACAAAAAGTGTTTTATAAATATGTGTCATTATATTTTTTATTTGAATACATTTTTTGTGATTTTAATGAAGCGGACATTGACTCATGAAGGCAATATATATATTTAATAAATTTACCGAGAGTTTCCAAGAAGCTAATACAAAATTGTCTGTGAATGTAAGTAAATAGTATTTATATTTTTTTCAAAGGGAGAGATATGAGATTAAAAAAGATTACATTTTAATAATTGATTTTAAATTTCGCGTACAGGTGATCAGATACACAAACACTGTTAACATGATTGCCGACACTTGTCCAACGGCACCTAAAAATCAAGAATACCTATAGGTATATGCAAGGCTGTTAAAATTGTGATATAAAATCTAAATTCTATAGATTTTACGTTTCTAGCTCTGCTTTTCGTGTTAAATCAAAGGTAAAAAGCTCTTTTATGAAAAATCGTATTCTGGGATGATTTTAATGATTTCAATCACTTTGAAATATGTGAAATCGTATAAAATAGTTTAAAACCGTTTGCTTCAACTCTTTAACCAGATATTATTTTTTTTAGTCAAATTTTAAAAAGGTTATTTTATAATTTAGCCCATGAAATCTTCTTACAAACTTTTTCCTCTTAATCACTTTCATATATTGGTTTTATTATTGAAGAACTTTTATTATCTAGAGATGAATTTAATCAAGTTAAATATGTGCGCGTGCGTGCGTGTGCGCCTTATGCGTATTTGGTCAGTGTATCGGGTATATAAATTTTATATTCTTTTCACATGAGATAAACTTTATGATTTTAGGCTTTTATTTTACGTTTTGGTTTTACCTAGGAAAAATAAGTCAAGGTAAAAACTCGATTCTGACAACCTTGGGTATATGCATTTCATCCAATCGGAACTTTACATTGTTATGTCAGGTAAATATTCCATCTTATGGTAGTCCTAAATTTTTTTTTTAGAAAACGGGTGAGAAGGCTTATGTATGCATAATAGTTGAAACAAATGCCTACATAAATATGAACAAAATGCAAAAATCCTTACAAGTCGTGCGTGTAGGAATAAAAAATTAGTCTTTGTGTCGTTCGTAAGTTATTTAATTTACTAAATCAGAGTGTTTTAGTTAAAAAAAATTATTGAGTAGTGATAAACATTCCATTATGTACTAGGGTTCTCCTGTATAATCTCTAAATTCAGTTGATTATAACCATCTCTATTCTATGGACGCTTGTATGGGTTCTAGTATTCAGATAATACCTTATTACAATTTCTTTACCTTCATTGTTTTAGTATCAATTTAGTATTTAATATTTATGCAAACCTTTTTATTTACCCTAGCAGTGGTGATAAAGTTTTCAGGATGGAAATCACAAGCCACATGAAGCTTGGTTTCAAGGAGAGCTGTGAATATGAACCGGTAATCTAACTTTCTAGTCAGAATGATTTTTATCTTGTCTTCCATTCATAGCTGTTAAAATAACTTATTTTGATATTACTTGTTAAGGTGGTTCCATGGACACAAGAATATGGGGAAATCCTAACATTTGAACCAATATAAGGTGCATGTCATTGATCTAGAGCTTTTCAATCGGAGAGAACACTTTTGATGTGGAAGGTATTCTTTTAAGGAAAACCACATCCAAAGAGACCCCTCTTTCATTATAAATATTTATATTAATACAAAAAGTGTTTTATAAATATGTGTCATTATATTTTTTATTTGAATACATTTTTTGTGATTTTAATGAAGCGGACATTGACTCATGAAGGCAATATATATATTTAATAAATTTACCGAGAGTTTCCAAGAAGCTAATACAAAATTGTCTGTGAATGTAAGTAAATAGTATTTATATTTTTTTCAAAGGGAGAGATATGAGATTAAAAAAGATTACATTTTAATAATTGATTTTAAATTTCGCGTACAGGTGATCAGATACACAAACACTGTTAACATGATTGCCGACACTTGTCCAACGGCACCTAAAAATCAAGAATACCTATAGGTATATGCAAGGCTGTTAAAATTGTGATATAAAATCTAAATTCTATAGATTTTACGTTTCTAGCTCTGCTTTTCGTGTTAAATCAAAGGTAAAAAGCTCTTTTATGAAAAATCGTATTCTGGGATGATTTTAATGATTTCAATCACTTTGAAATATGTGAAATCGTATAAAATAGTTTAAAATCGTTTGCTTCAACTCTTTAACCAGATATTATTTTTTTTAGTCAAATTTTAAAAAGGTTATTTTATAATTTAGCCCATGAAATCTTCTTACAAACTTTTTCCTCTTAATCACTTTCATATATTGGTTTTATTATTGAAGAACTTTTATTATCTAGAGATGAATTTAATCAAGTTAAATATGTGCGCGTGCGTGCGTGTGCGCCTTATGCGTATTTGGTCAGTGTATCGGGTATATAAATTTTATATTCTTTTCACATGAGATAAACTTTATGATTTTAGGCTTTTATTTTACGTTTTGGTTTTACCTAGGAAAAATAAGTCAAGGTAAAAACTCGATTCTGACAACCTTGGGTATATGCATTTCATCCAATCGGAACTTTACATTGTTATGTCAGGTAAATATTCCATCTTATGGTAGTCCTAGTTTGTTTTTAGAAAACGGGTGAGAAGGCTTATGTATGCATAATAGTTGAAACAAATGCCTACATAAATATGAACAAAATGCAAAAATCCTTACAAGTCGTGCGTGTAGGAATAAAAAATTAGTCTTTGTGTCGTTCGTAAGTTATTTAATTTACTAAATCAGAGTGTTTTAGTTAAAAAATTTGTTGAGTAGTGATAAACATTCCATTATGTACTAGGGTTCTCCTGTATAATCTCTAAATTCAGTTGATTATAACCATCTCTATTCTATGGACGCTTGTATGGGTTCTAATATTCAGATAATACCTTATTACAATTTCTTTACCTTCATTGTTTTAGTATCAATTTAGTATTTAATATTTATGCAAACCTTTTTATTTACCCTAGCAGTGGTGATAAAGTTTTCAGGATGGAAATCACAAGCCACATGAAGCTTGGTTTCAAGGAGAGCTGTGAATATGAACCGGTAATCTAACTTTCTAGTCAGAATGATTTTTATCTTGTCTTCCATTCATAGCTGTAAAAATAACTTATTTTGATATTACTTGTTAAGGTGGTTCCATGGACACAAGAATATGGGGAAATCCTAACATTTGAACCAATATAAGGTGCATGTCATTGATCTAGAGCTTTTCAATCGGAGAGAACACTTTTGATGTGGAAGGTATTCTTTTAAGGAAAACCACATCCAAAGAGACCCCTCTTTCATTATAAATATTTATATTAATACAAAAAGTGTTTTATAAATATGTGTCATTATATTTTTTATTTGAATACATTTTTTGTGATTTTAATGAAGCGGACATTGACTCATGAAGGCAATATATATATTTAATAAATTTACCGAGAGTTTCCAAGAAGCTAATACAAAATTGTCTGTGAATGTAAGTAAATAGTATTTATATTTTTTTCAAATGGAGAGATATGAGATTAAAAAAGATTACATTTTAATAATTGATTTTAAATTTCGCGTACAGGTGATCAGATACACAAATACTTTTAACATGATTGCTGACACTTGTCCAACGGCACCTAAAAATCAAGAATACTTATAGGTATATGCAAGGTTGTTAAAATTGTGATATAAAATCTAAATTCTATAGATTTTACGTTTCTAGCTCTGCTTTTCGTGTTAAATCAAAGGTTAAAAGCTCTTTTATGAAAAATCATATTCTGGGATGATTTTAATGATTTCAATCACTTTGAAATATGTGAAATCGTGTAAAATAGTTTAAAATCGTTCAATTCTACTCTTTAACTTTATTTTATTTTTTTTAGTCAAATTTTAAAAAGGTTATCTTATAATTTAGCCCATGAAAACTTCTTACACGCTTTTTCCTCTTACTCACTTTCATATATTGATTTTATTATTGAAGAACTTTTATTATCTAGAGATGAATTTAATCAAGTTAAATATGTGCGCGTGCGTGCGTGTGCGCGCTTATGTGTATTTGGTCAGTGAATCGGGTATATAAATTTTATATTATTTTCACATGAGATAAACTTTATTATTTTAGGCTTTTATTTTACGTTTTGATTTTACCTAGGAAAAATAATTCCAGGTAAAAACTCGATTCTGACAACCTTGGGTATATGCATTTCATCCAATCGGAACTTTACATTGTTATGTCAGGTAAATATTCCATCTTATGGTAGTCCTCATTTTTTAATTAGAAAACGGGTGAGAAGGCTTATGTATGCATAATAGTTGAAACAAATGCATACATGAAGATGAACAAAATGCAAAAAGCCTTACATGCCGTGCTTGTAGGGATAAAAAATTAGTCACTATGTCGTTCGTAAGTTTTTTAATTTACTAAATCAGAGTGTTTTGGTTAAAAAAATTTGTTGAGTAGTGATAGACATTCCATTATGTACTAGGGTTCTCCTGTATAATCTCTAGAGCTTTTCAATCGGAGAGAACACTTTTGATGTGGAAGGTATTCTTTTAAGGAAAACCACATCCAAAGAGACCCCTCTTTCATTATAAATATTTATATTAATACAAAAAGTGTTTTATAAATATGTGTCATTATATTTTTTATTTGAATACATTTTTTGTGATTTTAATGAAGCGGACATTGACTCATGAAGGCAATATATATATATTTAATAAATTTACCGAGAGTTTCCAAGAAGCTAATACAAAATTGTCTGTGAATGTAAGTAAATAGTATTTATATTTTTTTCAAAGGGAGAGATATGAGATTAAAAAAGATTACATTTTAATAATTGATTTTAAATTTCGCGTACAGGTGATCAGATACACAAACACTGTTAACATGATTGCCGACACTTGTCCAACGGCACCTAAAAATCAAGAATACCTATAGGTATATGCAAGGCTGTTAAAATTGTGATATAAAATCTAAATTCTATAGATTTTACGTTTCTAGCTCTGCTTTTCGTGTTAAATCAAAGGTAAAAAGCTCTTTTATGAAAAATCGTATTCTGGGATGATTTTAATGATTTCAATCACTTTGAAATATGTGAAATCGTATAAAATAGTTTAAAATCGTTTGCTTCAACTCTTTAACCAGATATTATTTTTTTTAGTCAAATTTTAAAAAGGTTATTTTATAATTTAGCCCATGAAATCTTCTTACAAACTTTTTCCTCTTAATCACTTTCATATATTGGTTTTATTATTGAAGAACTTTTATTATCTAGAGATGAATTTAATCAAGTTAAATATGTGCGCGTGCGTGCGTGTGCGCCTTATGCGTATTTGGTCAGTGTATCGGGTATATAAATTTTATATTCTTTTCACATGAGATAAACTTTATGATTTTAGGCTTTTATTTTACGTTTTGGTTTTACCTAGGAAAAATAAGTCAAGGTAAAAACTCGATTCTGACAACCTTGGGTATATGCATTTCATCCAATCGGAACTTTACATTGTTATGTCAGGTAAATATTCCATCTTATGGTAGTCCTAAATTTTTTTTTTTAGAAAACGGGTGAGAAGGCTTATGTATGCATAATAGTTGAAACAAATGCCTACATAAATATGAACAAAATGCAAAAATCCTTACAAGTCGTGCGTGTAGGAATAAAAAATTAGTCTTTGTGTCGTTCGTAAGTTATTTAATTTACTAAATCAGAGTGTTTTAGTTAAAAAAAATTATTGAGTAGTGATAAACATTCCATTATGTACTAGGGTTCTCCTGTATAATCTCTAAATTCAGTTGATTATAACCATCTCTATTCTATGGACGCTTGTATGGGTTCTAATATTCAGATAATACCTTATTACAATTTCTTTACCTTCATTGTTTTAGTATCAATTTAGTATTTAATATTTATGCAAACCTTTTTATTTACCCTAGCAGTGGTGATAAAGTTTTCAGGATGGAAATCACAAGCCACATGAAGCTTGGTTTCAAGGAGAGCTGTGAATATGAACCGGTAATCTAACTTTCTAGTCAGAATGATTTTTATCTTGTCTTCCATTCATAGCTGTAAAAATAACTTATTTTGATATTACTTGTTAAGGTGGTTCCATGGACACAAGAATATGGGGAAATCCTAACATTTGAACCAATATAAGGTGCATGTCATTGATCTAGAGCTTTTCAATCGGAGAGAACACTTTTGATGTGGAAGGTATTCTTTTAAGGAAAACCACATCCAAAGAGACCCCTCTTTCATTATAAATATTTATATTAATACAAAAAGTGTTTTATAAATATGTGTCATTATATTTTTTATTTGAATACATTTTTTGTGATTTTAATGAAGCGGACATTGACTCATGAAGGCAATATATATATTTAATAAATTTACCGAGAGTTTCCAAGAAGCTAATACAAAATTGTCTGTGAATGTAAGTAAATAGTATTTATATTTTTTTCAAATGGAGAGATATGAGATTAAAAAAGATTACATTTTAATAATTGATTTTAAATTTCGCGTACAGGTGATCAGATACACAAATACTTTTAACATGATTGCTGACACTTGTCCAACGGCACCTAAAAATCAAGAATACTTATAGGTATATGCAAGGTTGTTAAAATTGTGATATAAAATCTAAATTCTATAGATTTTACGTTTCTAGCTCTGCTTTTCGTGTTAAATCAAAGGTTAAAAGCTCTTTTATGAAAAATCGTATTCTGGGATGATTTTAATGATTTCAATCACTTTGAAATATGTGAAATCGTGTAAAATAGTTTAAAATCGTTCAATTCTACTCTTTAACTTTATTTTATTTTTTTTAGTCAAATTTTAAAAAGGTTATCTTATAATTTAGCCCATGAAAACTTCTTACACGCTTTTTCCTCTTACTCACTTTCATATATTGATTTTATTATTGAAGAACTTTTATTATCTAGAGATGAATTTAATCAAGTTAAATATGTGCGCGTGCGTGCGTGTGCGCGCTTATGTGTATTTGGTCAGTGAATCGGGTATATAAATTTTATATTATTTTCACATGAGATAAACTTTATTATTTTAGGCTTTTATTTTACGTTTTGATTTTACCTAGGAAAAATAATTCCAGGTAAAAACTCGATTCTGACAACCTTGGGTATATGCATTTCATCCAATCGGAACTTTACATTGTTATGTCAGGTAAATATTCCATCTTATGGTAGTCCTCATTTTTTAATTAGAAAACGGGTGAGAAGGCTTATGTATGCATAATAGTTGAAACAAATGCATACATGAAGATGAACAAAATGCAAAAAGCCTTACATGCCGTGCTTGTAGGGATAAAAAATTAGTCACTATGTCGTTCGTAAGTTTTTTAATTTACTAAATCAGAGTGTTTTGGTTAAAAAAATTTGTTGAGTAGTGATAGACATTCCATTATGTACTAGGGTTCTCCTGTATAATCTCTAGAGCTTTTCAATCGGAGAGAACACTTTTGATGTGGAAGGTATTCTTTTAAGGAAAACCACATCCAAAGAGACCCCTCTTTCATTATAAATATTTATATTAATACAAAAAGTGTTTTATAAATATGTGTCATTATATTTTTTATTTGAGTACATTTTTTGTGATTTTAATGAAGCGGACATTGACTCATGAAGGCAATATATATATTTAACAAATTTACTGAGAGTTTCCAAGAAGCTAATACAGAATTGTCTGTGAATGTAAGTAAATAGTATTTATATTTTTTTCGAAGGGAGAGATATGAAATTAAAAAAGATTACATTTTAATAATTGATTTTAAATTTCGCGTACAGGTGATCAGATACACAAACACTGTTAACATGATTGCCGACACTTGTCCAACGGCACCTAAAAATCAAGAATACCTATAGGTATATGCAAGGCTGTTAAAATTGTGATATAAAATCTAAATTCTATAGATTTTACGTTTCTAGCTCTGCTTTTCGTGTTAAATCAAAGGTAAAAAGCTCTTTTATGAAAAATCGTATTCTGGGATGATTTTAATGATTTCAATCACTTTGAAATATGTGAAATCGTATAAAATAGTTTAAAATCGTTGGCTTCAACTCTTTAACCAGATTTTATTTTTTTTAGTCAAATTTTAAAAAGGTTATTTTATAATTTAGCCCATGATATCTTCTTACAAACTTTTTCCTCTTAATCACTTTCATATATTGGTTTTATTATTGAAGAACTTTTATTATCTAGAGATGAATTTAATCAAGTTAAATATGTGCGCGTGCGTGCGTGTGCGCCTTATGTGTATTTGGTCAGTGTATCGGGTATATAAATTTTATATTCTTTTTACATGAGATAAACTTTATGATTTTAGGCTTTTATTTTACGTTTTGGTTTTACCTAGGAAAAATAAGTCAAGGTAAAAACTCGATTCGGACAACCTTGGGTATATGCATTTCATCCAATCGGAACTTTACATTTTTATGTCAGGTAAATATTCCATCTTATGGTAGTCCTAATTTTTTTTTTAGAAAACGGGTGAGAAGGCTTATGTATGCATAATAGTTGAAACAAATGCCTACATAAATATGAACAAAATGCAAAAATCCTTACAAGTCGTGCGTGTAGGAATAAAAAATTAGTCTTTGTGTCGTTCGTAAGTTATTTAATTTACTAAATCAGAGTGTTTTAGTTAAAAAAAATTGTTGAGTAGTGATAAACATTCCATTATGTACTAGGGTTCTCCTGTATAATCTCTAAATTCAGTTGATTATAACCATCTCTATTCTATGGACGCTTGTATGGGTTCTAATATTCAGATAATACCTTATTACAATTTCTTTACCTTCATTGTTTTAGTATCAATTTAGTATTTAATATTTATGCAAACCTTTTTATTTACCCTAGCAGTGGTGATAAAGTTTTCAGGATGGAAATCACAAGCCACATGAAGCTTGGTTTCAAGGAGAGCTGTGAATATGAACCGGTAATCGAACTTTCTAGTCAGAATGATTTTTATCTTGTCTTCCATTCATAGCTGTAAAAATAACTTATTTTGATATTACTTGTTATGGTGGTTCCATGGACACAAGAATATGGGGAAATCCTAACATTTGAACCAATATAAGGTGCATGTCATTGATCTAGAGCTTTTCAATCGGAGAGAACACTTTTGATGTGGAAGGTATTCTTTTAAGGAAAACCACATCCAAAGAGACCCCTCTTTCATTATAAATATTTATATTAATACAAAAAGTGTTTTATAAATATGTGTCATTATATTTTTTATTTGAATACATTTTTTGTAATTTTAATGAAGCGGACATTGACTCATGAAGGCAATATATATATTTAATAAATTTACCGAGAGTTTCCAAGAAGCTAATACAAAATTGTCTGTGAATGTAAGTAAATAGTATTTATATTTTTTTCAAATGGAGAGATATGAGATTAAAAAAGATTACATTTTAATAATTGATTTTAAATTTCGCGTACAGGTGATCAGATACACAAATACTTTTAACATGATTGCTGACACTTGTCCAACGGCACCTAAAAATCAAGAATACCTATAGGTATATGCAAGGTTGTTAAAATTGTGATATAAAATCTAAATTCTATAGATTTTACGTTTCTAGCTCTGCTTTTCGTGTTAAATCAAAGGTAAAAAGCTCTTTTATGAAAAATCGTATTCTGGGATGATTTTAATGATTTCAATCACTTTGAAATATGTGAAATCGTATAAAATAGTTTAAAATCTTTGGCTTCAACTCTTTAACCAGATTTTATTTTTTTTAGTCAAATTTTAAAAAGGTTATTTTATAATTTAGCCCATGATATCTTCTTACAAACTTTTTCCTCTTAATCACTTTCATATATTGGTTTTATTATTGAAGAACTTTTATTATCTAGAGATGAATTTAATCAAGTTAAATATGTGCGCGTGCGTGCGTGTGCGCCTTATGTGTATTTGGTCAGTGTATCGGGTATATAAATTTTATATTCTTTTTACATGAGATAAACTTTATGATTTTAGGCTTTTATTTTACGTTTTGGTTTTACCTAGGAAAAATAAGTCAAGGTAAAAACTCGATTCGGACAACCTTGGGTATATGCATTTCATCCAATCGGAACTTTACATTTTTATGTCAGGTAAATATTCCATCTTATGGTAGTCCTAATTTTTTTTTTAGAAAACGGGTGAGAAGGCTTATGTATGCATAATAGTTGAAACAAATGCCTACATAAATATGAACAAAATGCAAAAATCCTTACAAGTCGTGCGTGTAGGAATAAAAAATTAGTCTTTGTGTCGTTCGTAAGTTATTTAATTTACTAAATCAGAGTGTTTTAGTTAAAAAAAATTGTTGAGTAGTGATAAACATTCCATTATGTACTAGGGTTCTCCTGTATAATCTCTAAATTCAGTTGATTATAACCATCTCTATTCTATGGACGCTTGTATGGGTTCTAATATTCAGATAATACCTTATTACAATTTCTTTACCTTCATTGTTTTAGTATCAATTTAGTATTTAATATTTATGCAAACCTTTTTATTTACCCTAGCAGTGGTGATAAAGTTTTCAGGATGGAAATCACAAGCCACATGAAGCTTGGTTTCAAGGAGAGCTGTGAATATGAACGGGTAATCGAACTTTCTAGTCAGAATGATTTTTATCTTGTCTTCCATTCATAGTTGTAAAAATAACTTATTTTGATATTACTTGTTATGGTGGTTCCATGGACACAAGAATATGGGGAAATCCTAACATTTGAACCAATATAAGGTGCATGTCATTGATCTAGAGCTTTTCAATCGGAGAGAACACTTTTGATGTGGAAGGTATTCTTTTAAGGAAAACCACATCCAAAGAGACCCCTCTTTCATTATAAATATTTATATTAATACAAAAAGTGTTTTATAAATATGTGTCATTATATTTTTTATTTGAATACATTTTTTGTAATTTTAATGAAGCGGACATTGACTCATGAAGGCAATATATATATTTAATAAATTTACCGAGAGTTTCCAAGAAGCTAATACAAAATTGTCTGTGAATGTAAGTAAATAGTATTTATATTTTTTTCAAATGGAGAGATATGAGATTAAAAAAGATTACATTTTAATAATTGATTTTAAATTTCGCGTACAGGTGATCAGATACACAAATACTTTTAACATGATTGCTGACACTTGTCCAACGGCACCTAAAAATCAAGAATACCTATAGGTATATGCAAGGTTGTTAAAATTGTGATATAAAATCTAAATTCTATAGATTTTACGTTTCTAGCTCTGCTTTTCGTGTTAAATCAAAGGTTAAAAGCTCTTTTATGAAAAATCGTATTCTGGGATGATTTTAATGATTTCAATCACTTTGAAATATGTGAAATCGTATAAAATAGTTTAAAATCGTTCAATTCAACTCTTTAACCAGATTTTATTTTTTTTAGTCAAATTTTAAAAAGGTTATTTTATAATTTAGCCCACGAAAACTTCTTACAAGCTTTTTCCTCTTACTCACTTTCATATATTGGTTTTATTATTGAAGAACTTTTTTTATCTAGAGATGAATTTAATCAAGTTAAATATGTGCGCGTGCGTGCGTGTGCGTGCGTGTGCGCCTTATGTGTATTTGGTCAGTGTATCGGGTATATAAATTTTCTATTCTTTTCACATGAGATAAACTTTATGATTTCAGGCTTTTATTTTACGTTTTGGTTTTACCTAGGAAAAATAAGTCAAGGTAAAAACTCGATTCTGACAACCTTGGGTATATGCATTTCATCCAATCGGAACTTTACATTGTTAGGTCAGGTAAATATTCCATCTTATGGTAGTCCTAATTTTTTATTTTGAAAACGGGTGAGAAGGCTTATGTATGCATAATAGTTGAAACAAATGCCTACGTAAATATGAACAAAATGCAAAAAGCCTTACAAGCCGTGCTTGTAGGAATAAAAAATTAGTCACTGTGTCGTTCGTAAGTTGTTTAATTTACTAAATCAGAGTGTTTTAGTTAAAAAAATTTGTTTTCTAGTGATAAACATTCCATTATGTACTAGGGTTCTCCTGTATAATCTCTAAATTCAGTTGATTATAACCATCTCTATTCTATGGACGCTTGTATGGGTTCTAATATTCAGATAATACCTTATTACAATTTCTTTACCTTCATTGTTTTATTATCAATTTAGTATTTAATATTTATGCAAACCTTTTTATTTACCCTGGCAGTGGTGATAAAGTTTTCAGGTTGGAAATCACAAGCCACATGAAGCTTGGTTTCAAGGAGAACTGTGAATATGAACCGGTAATCTAACTTTCTAGTCAGAACGATTTTTATCTTGTCTTCCATTCATAGCTGTAAAAATAACTTATTTTCATATTTACTTGTTAAGGTGGCTCCATGGACACAAGAATATGGGGAAATCCTAACATTTGAACCAATATAAGGTGCATGTCATTGATCTAGATCTTTTCAACCCGAAATAACACTTGTGATGTGGAAGGTATTTTTTTAAGGAAAACCACTTCCAACGAGACCCCTCTTTCATTATAAACATTTATATTAATACAAAAAGTGTTTTATAAATGTGTCATTATATTTTTAATTTGAATACATTTTTTGTGATTTTATTGAAGCGGACATTGACTCATGATGTTTGTTTGGTATGTAGTAAGATGAATATTAAACATTCGAAAAAGATAAAGCTAATGAAATCTGTAATTTTATATAAATATTAAACATTTTATAACATGTTGTTCCCCACTTCAAAACTGTCATATTTACCATACAAGTTTCATACAAGCTTCACTAGTTTTTTGTTCCCACCACTTCAAAACTGTCATATTCACCATATGAGTTTGATAGAAGCTTCATGTTAAACACAACACTTCACTGGATTATGCTTTTTTATTAAATGATTTTGGATTTTTTATTATATAAGCGCACATGCTCTATCTCGATTCTCCTACTGGAGTTGGCTTCTCCTGTTTCGCCAAAACTTCTAATTATTAGTTTATGATTGATGAAATTATGAGTAATTTATTTCTTAACACTTCTTATTATTTGTTTGTTTTGTGTTTTTGTTCAGTGGTATAAACTACTAGTTTATTTTGTAATAGGCAATGGACTTTAGATTTCAGTTTAATAGAATATGATTTTATAAAACATGAAAAACATAAGTTTAAGAACATTTTAACAAATCAATTAGTTTTGTGCTCATTAAAACAATTCAATTTAACATTCTAATTGTGATTAATAGCAAGAGATCACCTTATTTTTCTTAAGCATTGATTTAACAAATTTCCAATTTCAGAACCAGTGATTTCTTTATCGGTGGGGAGAGTTATGTAGGTAGTATTTGTGTAGAATGACTTGTATTCTACTTTTCAATATTCTTTTATTAATGCTAGTTTATTTGTCTTCGGGTTACTATGCACCCCAACTTGCAAAGCTCATTCTCCAAACCAAAGCCAACACTGACAAATATCTAGGCCAACAAATCACCTCTTAAAAGAATTTTGTAGCTACCCTACATTTAGAAGGCAATATATATATTTAATAAATATACCGAGAGTTTCCAAGAAGCTAATACAAAATTGTTTGTGAATGTAAGTAAATAGTATTATATTTTTTTCAAAGGGAGAGATATGAGATTAAAAAAGATTACATTTTAATAATTGATTTTAAATTTCGCGTACAAGTGATCAGATACACAAACACTTTTAACATGATTGCTAACACTTGTCCAACGGCACCTAAAAATCAAGGATACCTAAAGGTATATGCAAGGTTGTTAAAATTGTGATATAAAATCTAAATTCTATAGATTTTACGTTTCTAGGTATGCTTTTCGTGTTAAATCAAAGGTTAAAAGATCTTTTATGAAAAATCGTATTTTGGGATGATTTTAATGATTTCAATCGATTTGAAATATGTGAAATCGTGTAAAATAGTTTAAAATCGTTCGATTCTACTCTTTAACTTGATTTTATTTTTTTTAGTCAAATTTGAAAAAGGTTATTTTATAATTTAGCCCATGAAAACTTCTTACACACTTTTTCCTCTTACTCACTTTCATATATTGGTTTTATTATTGAAGAACTTTTATTATCTTGAGATGAATTTAATCAAGTTAAATATGTGCGCGTGCGTGCGTGTGCGTGTGTGTGCGCGCTTATGTGTATTTGGTCAGTGAATCGGGTATATAAATTTTATATTATTTTCGCATGAGATAAACTTTATGATTTAAGGCTTTTATTTTACGTTTTGATTTTACCTAGGAAAAATAAGTCAAGGTAAAAACTCGATTCTGACAACCTTGGGTATATGCATTTCATCCAATCGGAACTTTACATTGTTATGTCAGGTAAATATTCCATCTTATGGTAGTCCTAATTTTTTATTTAGAAAACGGGTGAGAAGGCTTATGTATGCATAATAGTTGAAACATATGCCTACATGAATATGAAAAAAATGCAAAAAGCCTTACATGTCGTGCTTGTAGGGATAAAAAATTAGTCACTGTGTCGTTCGTAAGTTATTTAATTTACTAAATCAGAGTGTTTTAGTTAAAAAAATTTGTTGAGTAGTGATAAACATTCCATTATGTACAAGGTTTTTCCTGTATAATCTCTAAATTTAGTTGATTATAACCATCTCTATTTTATGGACGCTTGTATGGGTTCTAATATTCAGATAATACCTTATTACAATTTCTTTACCTTCATAGTTTTAGTATTAATTTAGTATTTAATATTTATGCAAACCTTTTTATTTACCCTGGCAGTGGTGATAAAGTTTTCAGGTTGCAAATCACCAGCCACATGAAGCATGGTTTCAAGGAAGGCTGTGAATATGAACCAGTAATCTAAATTTCTAGTCAGAACGATTTTTATCTTGTCTTCCATTCATAGCTGTAAAAATAACTTATTTTGATATTTACTTGTTAAGGTGGCTCCATGAACACAAGAATATGGGGAAATCCTAACATTTGAACCAATATAAGGTGCATGTCATTGATCTAGAGCTTTTCAATCGGAGAGAACACTTGTGATGTGGAAGGTATTTTTTAAAGGAAAACCACTTCCAAAGAGACCCCTCTTTCATTCTATATATTTATATTAATACAAAAAGTGTTTTATAAATGTGTCATTATATTTTTATTTGAATACATTTTTTGTGATTTTAATGAAGCGGACATTGACTCATGATGTTTGTTTGGTATGTAGTAAGACGAATATTAAACATTCGAAAATGATAAAGCTAATGAAATCTGTAATTTTATATAAATATTAAACATTTTATAATATGTTGTTCCCCACTTCAAAACTGTCATATTTAGCATACAAGTTTCATACAAGCTTCACTAGTTTTTTGTTCCCACCACTTCAAAACTGTCATATTTACCATACGAGATTGATAGAAGCTTCATGTTAAACACAACACTTCATTGGATTAAGCTTTTTTATTAAATGATTTTGGATTTTTTATTATACAAGCGCACATGCTCTATCTCGATTCTCCTACTGGAGTTGGCTTCTTCTGTTTCGCCAAAACTTCTAATTATTTGTTTGTGATTGATGAAATTATGAGTAATTTATTTTTTAACACTTCTTATTATTTTTTTGTTTTGTGTTTTTGTTTAGTGGTATAAACTACTAGTTTATTTTGTAATAGGCAATTGACTTTAGATTTCAGTTTAATAGAATATGATTTTAGAAAACATGAAAAACAGAAATTTAAGAATATTTTAACAAATCAATTAGTTTTGTGCTCATTAAAACAATTCAATTTAACATTCTAATTGTGATTTATAGCAAGAGATCACCTTATTTTTCTTAAGCATTGATTCAACAAATTTCCAATTTCAGAACCGATGATTTCTTTATCGGTGGGGAGAGTTATGTAGGTAGTATTTGTGTAAAATGACTTGTATTTTCCTTTTCAATATTCTTTTATTAATGCTAGTTTATTTGTCTTCGGGTTACTATGCACCCCAACTTGCAAAGCTCATTCTCCAAACCAAAGCCAACATAAATTTGAACGGGATAGGGGTTAGTCAACATATATGACATTTTAAATATTTGGTGAAACAACATGTTTGAAGAATAAGACTAATTAATCTTTTGATACTTGGTTATCGGAAATCCTATTTTGGATTTTGATATCGACTCCAACTCCATTGTCGAGTTTTTTAAGACACACTGACAAATTTCGAGGCCATTAAATCAACTCTTAAAAGAATTTTGTAGCTACCCTAAATTTAGAAGGCAATATATATATATTTAATAAATTTACCGAGAATTTCCAAGAAGCTAATTCAAAATTGTCTGTGAATGTAAGCAAATAGTATTTAGATTTTTTTCAAAGGGAGAGATATGAGATTAAAAAAGATTACATTTTAATAATTAATTTTAAATTTCGCGTACAGGTGATCAGATACACAAACACTTTTAACATGATTGCTGACACTTGTCCAACAGCACCTAAAAATCAAGAATACCTAAAGGTATATGCAAGGTTGTTAAAATCGTGATATAAAATCTAAATTCTATTGATTTTACGTTTCTAGGTCTGCTTTTCGTGTTAAATCAAAGGTAAAAAGCTCTTTTATGGAAAATCGTATTCTGGGATGATTTTAATGATTTCAATCACTTTGAAATATGTAAAATCGTGTAAAATAGTTTAAAATCGCTCGATTCTACTCTTTAACCAGATTTTTTTTTTTTAGTCAAATTTTAAAATGGTTATTTTATAATTTAGCCCATGAAAACCTCTTACACGCTTTTTCCTCTTACTCACTTTCATATATTGGTTTTATTATTGAAGAACTTTTATTATATAAAGATGAATTTAATCAAGTTAAATATGTGCGTGCGTGTGCGTGCGTGTGCGTGCTTATGTGTATTTGGTCAGTGTATCGGGTATATAAATTTTATATTATTTTCACATGAGATAAACTTTATGATTTTAGGCTTTTATTTTACGTTTTGATTTGACCTAGGAAAAATAAGTCAAGGTAAAAACTCGATTCTGACACCCTTGGGTATATGCATTTCATCCAATCGGAACTTTACATTGTTATGTCAGGTAAATATTCCATCTTATGGTAGTCCTCATTTTTTATTTAGAAAACGGGTGAGAAGGCTTATGTATGCATAATAGTTGAAACAAATGCCTACATGAATATGAAAAAAATGCAAAAAGCCTTACATGTCCTGCTTGTAGGGATCAAAAATTATTCACAGTGTCGTTCGTAAGTTATTTAATTTACTAAATGAGATTATTTAGTTAAAAAAATTTAGTGAGTAGTGATAAACATTCCATTATGTACTAGGGTTCTCCTATGTAATCTCTATATTCAGTTGATTATAACCATCTCTATTTTATGGACGCTTGTATGGGTTCTAATATTCAGATAATACCTTATTACAATTTCTTTACCTTCATAGTTTTAGTATCAATTTAGTATTTAATATTTATGCAAACCTTTTTATTTACCCTGGCAGTGGTGATAAAGTTTTCAGGTTGGAAATCACAAGCCACATGAAGCTTGGTTTCAAGGAGGGCTGTGCATATGAACCAGTAATCTAAATTTCTAGTCAGAACGATTTTTATCTTGTCTTCCATTCATAGTTGTAAAAATAAATTATTTTGATATTTACTTGTTAAGATGGCTCCATGGAACCAAGAATATGGGGAAATCCTAACATTTGAACCAATATAAGGTGCATGACATTTATCTAGAGCTTTTCAACCGGAGAGAACACTTGTGATGTGGAAGGTATTTTTTTAAGGAAAAGCACTTCCAAAGAGACCCCTCTTTGTATATAAATATTTATATTAATACAAAAAGTGTTTTATAAATATATGTCATTATATTTTTTATTTGAATACATTTTTTGTGATTTTAATGAAGTGGACATTGACTCATGATGTTTGTTTGGTATATTGTAAGATGAATATTAAACATTTGTAAAAGATAAAGCTAATGCAATCCGTTATTTTATATAAATATTAAACATTTTATAATATGTTGTTCCCCACTTAAAAAGTGTCATATTTACCATACAAGTTTCTTACAAGCTTCACTAGTTTTTTGTTCCCACCACTTCAAAACTGTCATATTCACCATACAAGTTTGATAGAAGCTTCATGTTAAACACAACACTTCACTGGATTAAGCTTTTTTATTAAATGATTTTGGATTTTTTATTATGCAAGCGCACAAGCTGTATCTCGATTCTCCTGCTGGAGTTGGCTTCTCCTGTTTCGCCAAAACATCTAATTATTTCTTTGTGATTGATGAACTTATGAGTAAATTATTTTTTAACACTTCTTATTGTTTATTTGTTTTGTGTTTTTGTTTAGTGGTATAAACTACTAGTTTATTTTAAAATAGGCAATGGACTTTAGATTTTAGTTTAATAGAATATGATTTTAGAAAACATGAAAAACACAAATTTAAGAACATTTTAACAAATGAATTAGTTTTGCGCTCATTAAAACAACTCAATTTAACATTCTAATTGTGATTTATAGCAAGAGATGACCTTGTTTTTCTTAAGCATTGATTCAACAAATTTCCAATTTCAGAACCGATGATTTCTTTATCGGTGGGGAGAGTTATGTAGGTAGTATTTGTGTAAAATGACTTGTATTTTCCTTTTCAATATTCTTTTATTAATGCTAGTTTATTTGTCTTCAGGTAACTATGCACCCCAACTTGCACAACTCATTCTCGAAACCAAAGCCAACATAAATTTGTACGGGATAGGGGTTAGTCAACGTATATGACATTTTAAATATTTGGTGAAACAACATGTTTGAAGAATAAGACTAATTAATCTTTTGATACTTGGTTATCGGAAATCCTATTTTGGATTTTGATATCGACTCCAACTCCATTGTCGAGTTTTTTAAGACACACTGAGAAATTTCGAGGCCAATAAATCACCTCTTAAAAGAATTTTGTAGCTACCCTACATTTAGAAGGCAATATATATATTTAATAAATTTACCGAGAATTTCCAAGAAGCTAATTCAAAATTGTCTGTGAATGTAAGCAAATAGTATTTAGATTTTTTTTCAAAGGGAAAGATATGAGATTAAAAAAGATTACATTTTAATAATTGATTTTAAATTTCGCGTACAGGTGATCAGATACACAAACACTTTTAACATGATTGCTGACACTTGTCCAACGGCACCTAAAAATCAAGAATACCTAAAGGTATATGCAAGGTTGTTAAAATCGTGATATAAAATCTAAATTCTATAGATTTTACGTTTCTAGGTCTGCTTTTCGTGTTAAATCAAAGGTAAAAAGCTCTTTTATGAAAAATCGTATTCTGGGATGATTTTAATGATTTCAATCACTTTGAAATATGTAAAATCGTGTAAAATAGTTTAAAATCGCTCGATTCTACTCTTTAACCAGATTTTATTTTTTTTAGTCAAATTTTAAAATGGTTATTTTATAATTTAGCCCATGAAAACCTCCTACACGCTTTTTCCTCTTACTCACTTTCATATATTGGTTTTATTATTGAAGAACTTTTATTATATAGAGATGAATTTAATCAAGTTAAATATGTGCGCGTGCGTGCGTGTGCGTGCGTGTGCGTGCTTATGTGTATTTGGTCAGTGTATCGGGTATATAAATTTTATATTATTTTCACATGAGATAAACTTTATGATTTTAGGCTTTTATTTTACGTTTTGATTTGACCTAGGAAAAATAAGTCAAGGTAAAAACTCGATTCTGACACCCTTGGGTATATGCATTTCATCCAATCGGAACTTCACATTGTTATGTTCGGTAAATATTCCATCTTATGGTAGTCCTCATTTTTTATTTAGAAAACGGGTGAGAAGGCTTATGTATGCATAATAGTTGAAACAAATGCCTACATGAATATGAAAAAAATGCAAAAAGCCTTACATGTCGTGCTTGTAGGGATAAAAAATTATTCACAGTGTCGTTCGTAAGTTATTTAATTTACTAAATGAGAGTGTTTAGTTAAAAAAAATTTAGTGAGTAGTGATAAACATTCCATTATGTACTAGGGTTCTCCTATGTAATCTCTATATTCAGTTGATTATAACCATCTCTATTTTATGGACGCTTGTATGGGTTCTAATATTCAGATAATACCTTATTACAATTTCTTTACCTTCATAGTTTTAGTATCAATTTAGTATTTAATATTTATGCAAACCTTTTTATTTACCCTGGCAGTGGTGATAAAGTTTTCAGGTTGGAAATCACAAGCCACATGAAGCTTGGTTTCAAGGAGGGCTGTGCATATGAACCAGTAATCTAAATTTCTAGTCCGAACGATTTTTATCTTGTCTTCCATTCATAGTTGTAAAAATAAATTATTTTGATATTTACTTGTTAAGATGGCTCCATGGAACCAAGAATATGGGGAAATCCTAACATTTGAACCAATATAAGGTGCATGACATTTATCTAGAGCTTTTCAACCGGAGAGAACACTTGTGACGTGGAAGGTATTTTTTTAAGGAAAAGCACTTCCAAAGAGACCCCTCTTTGTATATAAATATTTATATTAATACAAAAAGTGTTTTATAAATATGTGTCATTATATTTTTTATTTGAATACATTTTTTGTGATTTTAATGAAGTGGACATTGACTCATGATGTTTGTTTGGTATATAGTAAGATGAATATTAAACGTTTGAATAAGATAAAGCTAATGCAATCTGTAATTTTATATAAATATTAAACATTTTATAATATGCTGTTCCCCACTTAAAAAGTGTCATATTTACCATACAAGTTTCATACAAGCTTCACTAGTTTTTTGTTCCCACCACTTCAAAACTGTCATATTCACCATACAAGTTTGATAGAAGCTTCATGTTAAACACAACACTTCACTGGATTAAGCTTTTTTATTAAATGATTTTGGATTTTTTATTATGCAAGCGCACAAGCTGTATCTCGATTCTCCTACTGGAGTTGGCTTCTCCTGTTTCGCCAAAACATCATATTATTTCTTTGTGATTGATGAACTTATGAGTAATTTATTTTTTAACACTTCTTATTGTTTATTTGTTTTGTGTTTTTGTTTAGTGGTATAAACAACTAGTTTATTTTAAAATAGGCAATGGACTTTAGATTTTAGTTTAATAGAATATGATTTTAGAAAACATGAAAAACATAAATTTTAGAACATTTTAACAAATGAATTAGTTTTGCGCTCATTAAAACAATTCAATTTAACATTCTAATTGTGATTTATAGCAAGAGATGACCTTGTTTTTCTTAAGCATTGATTCAACAAATTTCCAATTTCAGAACCGATGATTTCTTTATCGGTGGGGAGAGTTATGTAGGTAGTATTTGTGTAAAATGACTTGTATTTTCCTTTTCAATATTCTTTTATTAATGCTAGTTTATTTGTCTTCGGGTTACTATGCACCCCAACTTGCACAACTCATTCTCCAAACCAAAGCCAACATAAATTGAACGGGATAGGGGTTAGTCAACATATATGACATTTTAAATATTTAATGAAACAACATGTTTGAAGAATAAGACTAATTAATCTTTTGATACTTGGTTATCGGAAATCCTATTTTGGATTTTGATATCGACTCCAACTCCATTGTCGAGTTTTTTAAGACACACTCACAAATTTCGAGGCCATTAAATCACCTCTTAAAATAATTTTGTAGCTACCCTACATTTAGAAGGCAATATATATATTTAATAAATTTACCGAGAATTTCCAAGAAGCTAATTCAAAATTGTCTGTGAATGTAAGCAAATAATATTTAGATTTTTTTCAAAGGGAGAGATATGAGATTAAAAAAGATTACATTTTAATAATTAATTTTAAATTTCGCGTACAGGTGATCGGATACACAAACACTTTTAACATGATTGCTGACACTTGTCCAACGGCACCTAAAAATCAAGAATACCTAAAGGTATATGCAAGGTTGTTAAAATCGTGATATAAAATCTAAATTCTATAGATTTTACGTTTCTAGGTCTGCTTTTCGTGTTAAATCAAAGGTAAAAAGCTCTTTTATGGAAAATCGTATTCTGGGATGATTTTAATGATTTCAATCACTTTGAAATATGTAAAATCGTGTAAAATAGTTTCAAATCGCTCGATTCTACTCTTTAACCAGATTTTATTTTTTTTTGTCAAATTTTAAAAAGGTTATTTTATAATTTAGCCCATGAAAACCTCTTACACGCTTTTTCCTCTTACTCACTTTCATATATTCGTTTTATTATTGAAGAACTTTTATTATATCGAGATGAATTTAATCAAGTTAAATATGTGCGCGTGCGTGCGTGTGCGTGCGTGTGCGTGCGTGTGCGTGCTTATGTGTATTTGGTCAGTGTATCGGGTATATAAATTTTATATTATTTTCACATGAGATAAACTTTATGATTTTAGGCTTTTATTTTACGTTTTGATTTGACCTAGGAAAAATAAGTCAATGTAAAAACTCGATTCTGACACCCTTGGGTATATGCATTTCATCCAATCGGAACTTTACATTGTTATGTTAGGTAAATATTCCATCTTATGGTAGTCCTCATTTTTTATTTAGAAAACGGGTGAGAAGGCTTATGTATGCATAATAGTTGAAACAAATGCCTACATGAATATGAAAAAAATGCAAAAAGCCTTACATTTCGTGCTTGTAGGGATCAAAAATTATTCACAGTGTCGTTCGTAAGTTATTTAATTTACTAAATAAGAGTGTTTAGTTAAAAAAATTTAGTGAGTAGTGATAAACATTCCATTATGTACTAGGGTTCTCCTATGTAATCTCTATATTCAGTTGATTATAACCATCTCTATTTTATGGACGCTTGTATGGGTTCTAATATTCAGATAATACCTTATTACAATTTCTTTACCTTCATAGTTTTAGTATCAATTTAGTATTTAATATTTATGCAAACCTTTTTATTTACCCTGGCAGTGGTGATAAAGTTTTCAGGTTGGAAATCACAAGCCACATGAAGCTTGGTTTCAAGGAGGGCTGTGCATATGAACCAGTAATCTAAATTTCTAGTCCGAACGATTTTTATCTTGTCTTCCATTCATAGTTGTAAAAATAAATTATTTTGATATTTACTTGTTAAGATGGCTCCATGGAACCAAGAATATGGGGAAATCCTAACATTTGAACCAATATAAGGTGCATGACATTTATCTAGAGCTTTTCAACCGGAGAGAACACTTGTGATGTGGAAGGTATTTTTTTAAGGAAAAGCACTTCCAAAGAGACCCCTCTTTGTATATAAATATTTATATTAATACAAAAAGTGTTTTATAAATATGTGTCATTATATTTTTTATTTGAATACATTTTTTGTGATTTTAATGAAGTGGACATTGACTCATGATGTTTGTTTGGTATATAGTAAGATGAATATTAAACATTTGAATAAGATAAAGCTAATGCAATCTGTAATTTTATATAAATATTAAACATTTTATAATATGCTGTTCCCCACTTAAAAAGTGTCATATTTACCATACAAGTTTCATACAAGCTTCACTAGTTTTTTGTTCCCACCACTTCAAAACTGTCATATTCACCATACAAGTTTGATAGAAGCTTCATGTTAAACACAACACTTCACTGGATTAAGCTTTTTTATTAAATGATTTTGGATTTTTTATTATGCAAGCGCACAAGCTGTATCTCGATTCTCCTACTGGAGTTGGCTTCTCCTGTTTCGCCAAAACATCTAATTATTTCTTTGTGATTGATGAACTTATGAGTAATTTATTTTTTAACACTTCTTATTGTTTATTTGTTTTGTGTTTTTGTTTAGTGGTATAAACAACTAGTTTATTTTAAAATAGGCAATGGACTTTAGATTTTAGTTTAATAGAATATGATTTCAGAAAACATGAAAAACATAAATTTTAGAACATTTTAACAAATGAATTAGTTTTGCGCTCATTAAAACAATTCAATTTAACATTCTAATTGTGATTTATAGCAAGAGATGACCTTGTTTTTCTTAAGCATTGATTCAACAAATTTCCAATTTCAGAACCGATGATTTCTTTATCGGTGGGGAGAGTTATGTAGGTAGTATTTGTGTAAAATGACTTGTATTTTCCTTTTCAATATTCTTTTATTAATGCTAGTTTATTTGTCTTCGGGTTACTATGCACCCCAACTTGCACAACTCATTCTCCAAACCAAAGCCAACATAAATTTGAACGGGATAGGGGTTAGTCAACATATATGACATTTTAAATATTTAATGAAACAACATGTTTGAAGAATAAGACTAATTAATCTTTTGATACTTGGTTATCGGAAATCCTATTTTGGATTTTGATATCGACTCCAACTCCATTGTCGAGTTTTTTAAGACACACTCACAAATTTCGAGGCCATTAAATCACCTCTTAAAATAATTTTGTAGCTACCCTACATTTAGAAGGCAATATATATTTAATAAATTTACCGAGAATTTCCAAGAAGCTAATTCAAAATTGTCTGTGAATGTAAGCAAATAGTATTTAGATTTTTTTCAAAGGGAGAGATATGAGATTAAAAAAGATTACATTTTAATAATTAATTTTAAATTTCGCGTACAGGTGATCGGATACACAAACACTTTTAACATGATTGCTGACACTTGTCCAACGGCACCTAAAAATCAAGAATACCTAAAGGTATATGCAAGGTTGTTAAAATCGTGATATAAAATCTAAATTCTATAGATTTTACGTTTCTAGGTCTGCTTTTCGTGTTAAATCAAAGGTAAAAAGCTCTTTTATGGAAAATCGTATTCTGGGATGATTTTAATGATTTCAATCACTTTGAAATATGTAAAATCGTGTAAAATAGTTTCAAATCGCTCGATTCTACTCTTTAACCAGATTTTATTTTTTTTAGTCAAATTTTAAAAAGGTTATTTTATAATTTAGCCCATGAAAACCTCTTACACGCTTTTTCCTCTTACTCACTTTCATATATTCGTTTTATTATTGAAGAACTTTTATTATATAGAGATGAATTTAATCAAGTTAAATATGTGCGCGTGCTTGCGTGTGCGTGCGTGTGCGTGCGTGTGCGTGCTTATGTGTATTTGGTCAGTGTATCGGGTATATAAATTTTATATTATTTTCACATGAGATAAACTTTATGATTTTAGGCTTTTATTTTACGTTTTGATTTGACCTAGGAAAAATAAGTCAAGGTAAAAACTCGATTCTGACACCCTTGGGTATATGCATTTCATCCAATCGGAACTTTACATTGTTATGTTAGGTAAATATTCCATCTTATGGTAGTCCTCATTTTTTATTTAGAAAACGGGTGAGAAGGCTTATGTATGCATAATAGTTGAAACAAATGCCTACATGAATATGAAAAAAATGCAAAAAGCCTTACATGTCGTGCTTGTAGGGATCAAAAATTATTCACAGTGTCGTTCGTAAGTTATTTAATTTACTAAATGAGAGTGTTTAGTTAAAAAAATTTAGTGAGTAGTGATAAACATTCCATTATGTACTAGGGTTCTCCTATGTAATCTCTATATTCAGTTGATTATAACCATCTCTATTTTATGGACGCTTATATGGGTTCTAATATTCAGATAATACCTTATTACAATTTCTTTACCTTCATAGTTTTAGTATCAATTTAGTATTTAATATTTATGCAAACCTTTTTATTTACCCTGGCAGTGGTGATAAAGTTTTCAGGTTGGAAATCACAAGCCACATGAAGCTTGGTTTCAAGGAGGGCTGTGCATATGAACCAGTAATCTAAATTTCTAGTCCGAACGATTTTTATCTTGTCTTCCATTCATAGTTGTAAAAATAAATTATTTTGATATTTACTTGTTAAGATGGCTCCATGGAACCAAGAATATGGGGAAATCCTAACATTTGAACCAATATAAGGTGCATGACATTTATCTAGAGCTTTTCAACCGGAGAGAACACTTGTGATGTGGAAGGTATTTTTTTAAGGAAAAGCACTTCCAAAGAGACCCCTCTTTGTATATAAATATTTATATTAATACCAAAAGTGTTTTATAAATATGTGTCATTATATTTTTTATTTGAATACATTTTTTGTGATTTTAATGAAGTGGACATTGACTCATGATGTTTGTTTGGTATATAGTAAGATGAATATTAAACGTTTGAATAAGATAAAGCTAATGCAATCTGTAATTTTATATAAATATTAAACATTTTATAATATGCTGTTCCCCACTTAAAAAGTGTCATATTTACCATACAAGTTTCATACAAGCTTCACTAGTTTTTTGTTCCCACCACTTCAAAACTGTCATATTCACCATACAAGTTTGATAGAAGCTTCATGTTAAACACAACACTTCACTGGATTAAGCTTTTTTATTAAATGATTTTGGATTTTTTATTATGCAAGCGCACAAGCTGTATCTCGATTCTCCTACTAGAGTTGGCTTCTCCTGTTTCGCCAAAACATCTAATTATTTCTTTGTGATTGATGAACTTATGAGTAATTTATTTTTTAACACTTCTTATTGTTTATTTGTTTTGTGTTTTTGTTTAGTGGTATAAACTACTAGTTTATTTTAAAATAGGCAATGGACTTTAGATTTTAGTTTAATAGAATATGATTTTAGAAAACATGAAAAACATAAATTTAAGAACATTTTAACAAATGAATTAGTTTTGTGCTCATTAAAACAATTCAATTTAACATTCTAATTGTGATTTATAGCAAGAGATCACATTATTTTTCTTAAGCATTGATTTAACAAATTTCCAATTTCAGAACCAATGATTTCTTTATCGGTGGGGAGAGTTATGTAGGTAGTATTTGTGTAAAATGACTTGTATTTTCCTTTTCAATATTCTTTTATTAATTCTAGTTTATTTGTCTTCGGGTTACTATGCACCCCAACTTGCACAACTCATTCTCCAAACCAAAGCCAACATAAATTTGAACGGGATAGGGGTTAGTCAACATATATGACATTTTAAATATTTGGTGAAACAACATGTTTGAAGAATAAGACTAATTAATCTTTTGATACTTAGTTATCGGAAATCCTATTTTGGATTTTGATATTGACTCCAACTCCATTGTCGAGTTTTTTAAGACACACTGAGAAATTTCGAGGCCAATAAATCACCTCTTAAAAGAATTTTGTAGCTACCCTACATTTAGAAGGCAATATATATATTTAATAAATTTACCGAGAATTTCCAAGAAGCTAATTCAAAATTGTCTGTGAATGTAAGCAAATAGTATTTAGATTTTTTTCAAAGGGAGAGATATGAGATTAAAAAAGATTACATTTTAATAATTGATTTTAAATTTCGCGTACAGGTGATCAGATACACAAACACTTTTAACATGATTGCTGACACTTGTCCAACGGCACCTAAAAATCAAGAATACCTAAAGGTATATGCAAGGTTGTTAAAATCGTGATATAAAATCTAAATTCTATAGACTTTACGTTTCTAGGTCTGCTTTTCGTGTTAAATCAAAGGTAAAAAGCTCTTTTATGAAAAATCGTATTCTGGGATGATTTTAATGATTTCAATCACTTTGAAATATGTAAAATGGTGTAAAATAGTTTAAAATCGCTCGATTCTACTCTTTAACCAGATTTTATTTTTTTTAGTCAAATTTTAAAAAGGTTATTTTATAATTTAGCCCATGAAAACCTCTTACACGCTTTTTCCTCTTACTCACTTTCATATATTGGTTTTATTATTGAAGAACTTTTATTATATAGAGATGAATTTAATCAAGTTAAATATGTGCGCGTACGTGCGTGTGCGTGCGTGTGCGTGCTTATGTGTATTTGGTCAGTGTATCGGGTATATAAATTTTATATTATTTTCACATGAGATAAACTTTATGATTTTAGGCTTTTATTGTACGTTTTGATTTGACCTAGGAAAAATAAGTCAAGGTAAAAACTCGATTCTGACACCCTTGGGTATATGCATTTCATCCAATCGGAACTTTACATAGTTATGTCAGGTAAATATTCCATCTTATGGTAGTCCTCATTTTTTATATAGAAAACGGGTGAGAAGGCTTATGTATGCATAATAGTTGAAACAAATGCCTACATGAATATGAAAAAAATGCAAAAAGCCTTACATGTCGTGCTTGTAGGGATCAAAAATTATTCACAGTGTCGTTCGTAAGTTATTTAATTTACTAAATGAGAGTGTTTAGTAAAAAAAATTTAGTGAGTAGTGATAAACATTCCATTATGTACTAGGGTTCTGCTATGTAATCTCTATATTCAGTTGATTATAACCATCTCTATTTTATGGACGCTTGTATGGGTTCTAATATTCAGATAATACCTTATTACAATTTCTTTACCTTCATAGTTTTAGTATTAATTTAGTATTTAATATTTATGCAAACCTTTTTATTTACCCTGGCAGTGGTGATAAAGTTTTCAGGTTGGAAATCACAAGCCACATGAAGCTTGGTTTCAAGGAGGGCTGTGCATATGAACCAGTAATCTAAATTTCTAGTCAGAACGATTTTTATCTTGTCTTCCATTCATAGTTGTAAAAATAAATTATTTTGATATTTACTTGTTAAGATGGCTCCATGGAACCAAGAATATGGGGAAATCCTAACATTTGAACCAATATAAGGTGCAAGACATTTATCTAGAGCTTTTCAACCGGAGAGAACACTTGTGATGTGGAAGGTATTTTTTTAAGGAAAAGCACTTCCAAAGAGACCCCTCTTTGTATATAAATATTTATATTAATACCAAAAGTGTTTTATAAATATGTGTCAGTATATTTTTTATTTGAATACATTTTTTGTGATTTTAATGAAGTGGACATTGACTCATGATGTTTGTTTGGTATATAGTAAGATGAATATTAAACGTTTGAATAAGATAAAGCTAATGCAATCTGTAATTTTATATAAATATTAAACATTTTATAATATGCTGTTCCCCACTTAAAAAGTGTCATATTTTCCATACAAGTTTCATACAAGCTTCACTAGTTTTTTGATCCCACCACTTCAAAACTGTCATATTCACCATACAAGTTTGATAGAAGCTTCATGTTAAACACAACACTTCACTGGATTAAGCTTTTTTATTAAATGATTTTGGATTTTTTATTATGCAAGCGCACAAGTTGTATCTCGATTCTCCTACTGGAGTTGGCTTCTCTTGTTTCGCCAAAACATCTAATTATTTCTTTGTGATTGATGAACATATGAGTATTTTATTTTTTAACACTTCTTATTTGTTTTGTGTTTTTGTTTAGTGGTCTAAACTACTAGTTAATTTTAAAATAGGCAATGGACTTTAGATTTCAGTTTAATAGAATATGAAATTAGAAAACATGAAAAACATAAATTTAAGAACATTTTAACAAACAATTAGTTTTATGCTCATTAAAACAATTCAATTTAACATTCTGATTGTGATTTATAGCAACTAGTTTATTTTAAAATAGGCAATGGACTTTAGATTTTAGTTTAATAGAATATGATTTTAGAAAACATGAAAAACATAAATTTTAGAACATTTTAACAAATGAATTAGTTTTGCGCTCATTAAAACAATTCAATTTAACATTCTAATTGTGATTTATAGCAAGAGATGACCTTGTTTTTCTTAAGCATTGATTCAACAAATTTCCAATTTCAGAACCAATGATTTCTTTATCGGTGGGGAGAGTTATGTAGGTAGTATTTGTGTAAAATGACTTGTATTTTCCTTTTCAATATTCTTTTATTAATGCTAGTTTATTTGTCTTCGGGTTACTATGCACCCCAACTTGCACAACTAATTCTCCAAACCAAAGCCAACATAAATTTGAACGGGATAGGGGTTAGTCAACATATATGACATTTTAAATATTTGGTGAAACAACATGTTTGAATAATAAGACTAATTAATCTTTTGATACTTGGTTATCGGAAATCCTATTTTGGATTTTGATATCGACTCCAACTACATTGTCGAGTTTTTTAAGACACACTGACAAATTTCGAGGCCAATAAATCACCTTTTAAAAGAATTTTGTAGCTACCCTACATTAAGAAGGCAATGTATATATATTTAATAAATTTACTGAGAGTATCCAAGAAGCTAAGACAAAATTGTGTGTGAAGGTAAGTAAATAGTATTTAGATTTTTTTCAAAGGGAGAGATATGAGATTAAAAAAGATTACATTTTAATAATTGATTTTAAATTTCGCGTACAGGTGATCAGATACACAAACAGTTTTAACATGATTGCTGACACTTGTCCAACGGGACCTAAAAATCAAGAATACCTAAAGGTATATGCAGGGTTGTTAAAATCGTGATATAAAATCTAAAATCTATAGATTTTACGTTTCTAGGTCTGCTTTTCGTGTTAAATCAAAGGTAAAAAGCTCTTTTATGAAAAATCATATTCTGGGATGATTTTAATGATTTCAATCACTTTGAAATATGTGAAATCGTGTAAAATAGTTTAAAATCGTTCGATTCTACTCTTTAACCAGATTTTATTTTTTTTAGTCAAATTTTAAAAAGGTTATTTTATAATTTAGCCCATGAAACCTTCTTACACGCTTTTTCCTATTACTCACTTTCATATATTGGTTTTATTATTGAAGAACTTTTATTATCTAGAGATGAATTTAATCAAGTTAAATATGTGCGCGTGCGTGCGTGTGCGCGCTTATGTGTATTTGGTTAGTGTATCGGGTATATAAATTTTATATTATTTTCACATTAGATAAACTTTATGATTTTAGGCTTTTATTTTACGTTTTGATTTTACCTAGGAAAAATAAGTCAAGGTAAAAACTCGATTCTGACAACCTTGGGTATATGCATTTCATCCAATCGGAACTTTACAATGTTATGTCAGGTAAATATTCCATCTTATGGAAGTCCTCATTTTTTATTTAGAAAATGAGTGAGAAGGCTTATGTATGCATAATAGTTGAAACAAATGCCTACATGAATATGGAAAAGATGCAAAAAGCCTTACATGTCGTGCTTGTAGGGATAAAAAATTGGTCACTGTTTCGTTCGTAGTTTTAGTATCAATTTAGTATTTAATATTTATGAAAACCTTTTTATTTACCCTGGCAGTGGTGATAAAGTTTTCAGGTTGGAAATCACAAGCCACATGAAGCTTGGTTTCAAGGAGGGCTGTGAATATGAACCAGTAATCTAAATTTCTAGTCAGAACGATTTTTATCTTGTCTTCCATTCATAGCTGTAAAAATAACTTATTTTGATATTTACTTGTTAAGGTGGCTCCATGGACACAAGAATATGGGGAAATCCTAACATTTGAACCAATATAAGGTGCATGTCATTGATCTAGAGCTTTTCAATCGGAGAGAACACTTGTGATGTGGAAGGTATTTTTTTAAGGAAAATCACTTCCAAAGAGACCCCTCTTTCATTATAAATATTTATATTAATACAAAAAGTGTTTTATAAATATGTGTCATTATATTTTTTATTTGAATACATTTTTTGTGATTTTAATGAAGCGGACATTGACTCATGATGTTTGTTTGGTATGTAGTAAGATGAATATTAAACATTCGAAAAATATAAAGCTGATGCAATCTGTAATTTTATATAAATATTAAACATTTTATAATATGTTGTTCCCCACTTCAAAACTATCATATTTACCATACAAGTTTCATACAAGCTTCACTAGTTTTTTGTTCCCACCACTTCAAAACTGTCATATTCACCATACGAGTTTAATAGAAGCTTCATGTTAAACACAACACTTCACTGGATTAAGCTTTTTTATTAAATGATTTTGGATTTTTTATTATACAAGCGCACATGCTCTATTTTGATTCTCCTATTGGAGTTGGCTTCACCTGTTTCGCCAAAACTTCTAATTATTTGTTTGTGATTGATGAAATTATGAGTAATTTATTTTTTAACACTTCTTATTATTTATTTGTTTTGTGTTTTTGTTTAGTGGTATAAACTACTAGTTTATTTTGTAATAGGCAATGGACTTTAGATTTCAGTTTAATAGAATATGATTTTAGAAAACATGAAAAACATAAATTTAAGAACATTTTAACAAATCAATTAGTTTTGTTCTCATTAAAACAATTCAATTTAACATTCTAATTGTGATTTATAGCAAGCGATCACCTTGTTTTTCTTAAGCATTGATTCAACAAATTTCAAATTTCAGAACCAATGATTTCTTTATCGGTGGGGAGAGTTATGTAGGTAGTATTTGTGTAAAATGACTTGTATTTCCCTTTTCAATAGTCTTTTATTAATGCTAGTTTATTTGTCTTCGGGTTACTATGCACCCCAACTTGCACAACTTATTCTCCAAACCAAAGCCAACATAAATTTGAAGGGGATAGGGGTTAGTCAACATATATGACATTTTAAATATTTGGTCAAACAATATGGTTGAAGAATAATACTAATTAATCTTTTGATACTTGGTTATCGGAAATCCTCTTTTGGATTTTGATATCGATTCCAACTCCATTGTCGAGTTTTTTTAAGACACACTGACAAATTTCGAGGCCAATAAATCACCTCTTAAAACAATTTTGTAGCTACCCTACATTTAGAATGCAATATATATATATATTTAATAAATTTACCGAGAGTTTCCAAGAAGCTAATACAAAATTGTATGTGAATGTAAGTAAATAGTATTTAGATTTTTTTCAAAGGGAGGGATATGAGATTAAAAAAGATTATATTTTAATATTTGATTTTAAATTTTGCGTACAAGTGATCAGATACCCAAACACTTTTAACATGATTGCAGACACTTGTCCAACGGCACCTAAAAATCAAGAATACCTAAAGGTATATGCAAGGTTGTTAAAATTGTGATATAAAATCTAAATTCTATAGATTTTACGTTTCTAGGTCTGCTTTTCGTGTTAAATCAAAGGTAAAAATCTCTTTTATGAAAAATCGTATTCTGGGATGATTTTAATGATTTCAATCACTTTGAAATATGTAAAATCGTGTAAAATAGTTTAAAATCGCTCGATTCTACTCTTTAACCAGATTTTATTTTATTTAGTCAAATTTTGAAAAGGTTATTTTATAATCTAGCCCATGGAAACTTCTTACACGCTTTTTCCTCTTACTCACTTTCATATATTTGTTTTATTATTGAAGAACTTTTAAATATGTATGCGTGCGTGCGTGTGCGTGCGTGTGCCCGCTTATGTGTATTTGGTCAGTGTATCGGGTATATAAATTTTATATTATTTTCACATGAGATAAACTTTATGATTTTAGGCTTTTATTTTACGTTTTGATTTTACCTAGGAAAAATAAGTCAAGGTAAAAACTCGATTCTGACAACCTTGGGTATATGCATTTCATCCAATCGGAACTTTACAATGTTATGTCAGTTAAATATTCCATCTTATGGAAGTCCTCATTTTTTGTTTAGAAAATAGGTGAGAAGGCTTATATATGCATAATAGTTGAAACAAATGCCTACATGAATATGAAAAAATGCAAAAAGCCTTACATGTCGTGCATGTAGGGATCAAAAATTGGTCACTGTGTCGTTCGTAAGTTATTTAATTTACTAAATCAGAGTGTTTTAGTTAAATAAATTTGTTTAGTAGTGATAAACATTCCATAATGTATTAGGGTTCTCCTGTATAATCTCTAAATTCAGTTGATTATAACCATCTCTATTCTATGGACGCTTGTATGGGTTCTAATATTCAGATAATACCTTATTACAATTTCTTTACCTTCATAGTTTTAGTATCAATTTAGTATTTAATATTTATGCAAACCTTTTTGAAGGATAGAAAAACACTTAGAAAGGGGGGGTTGAATAAGTGTAGCTTTAAAACTTGTAAGATAAATACAATTTGCACAGTGATTTTTATCCTGGTTCGTTGTTAACTAAACTACTCCAGTCCACCCCCTTGGAGTGATTTACCTCACCTGAGGATTTAATCCACTTATCACACAAGATTACAATGGTTTTCCACTTAGACAACTTCTAAGTCTTCTAGAGTATACTGATCACAACCTGATCAGTCTAGGAACAAACTGCTTAGATATCCTCTAAGACTTTCTAGAGTATTCTGATCAACAACCTGATCACTCTAGTTCTTACAAATTAATGTAAACAAATTCTTTTAAGAGTTGCAATGCTTCTTAAAAAGCTATTATCACAACTGTGATTTTCTCTTAAGTTTAAGCTTAATCTCACTAATATATTACAGCAGCAATGTAGTGAGGTTGAAGATGAAGTTTGAGAGCTTTTTGAATTTGACAGCGTTTCTGTATATTTGCGCAAGTGTTGTATTCAGCTTCTCATCAGAACTTCTATTTATAGGCGTTTGAGAAGATGACCGCTGGGAGCATTTAATGCTTTACATAATCCGTACAACATTGCATTTAATGTGTCTACTGACGTTGCTTTCGCTCTGTCAACTACCTCGAGCCTTGCTTTTGCTGTGTCTACTGCTGTTGCCTTTAATAGCTACTAACGTTCCTTTTGTCAATCAGCGTAGCTTGCCATCTTGTACTTGCTTCTGATATGATGTTTGTGTAAACAACGTTTGAATATCATCAGAGTCAAACAGCTTGGTGCAGAGCATCTTCTTGTCTTCTGACCTTGAAGTGCTTCTTAGCGTAATACCATGAGAACTTCAGTGCTTCTGCTTCTGATCTCAAGTCCTTCTGATGCTTCCATAGACCATGTTCCGATTCTGCTTGACCATCTTCTGATGTCTTGCAAGACCATGTTCTGATGTTGCATGCTGAACCTTCTGAGTCAGTGCTTCTTGCGCTGATTTTGTGCATACTCTTTATATAATTCCTGAAATGGAAATTGCATAGTATTAGAGTACCACCTTATCTCATACAAAATTCATATACATTGTTATCATCAAAACTTAGAATATTGATCAGAACAAATCTTGTTCTAACAATCTCCCCCTTTTTGATGATGACAAAAACATATATAAATGATATGAATTTCCAATCAGAATATCAGACGGATAAAGACAATTACACAGTTATAGCATAAGCATATAAACATAGTGTGTGAATATGTCTCCCCCTGAGATTAACAATCTCCCCCTAAGATAAATAATCTCCCCCTGAAATAAATACTGGAAGAAATTTATAAATAAAGGACTTCCATGAGTATTTTCCATTTCTGTTGAGACGATCACATATGCTTAGATCTTTAGAACATTCATAGCTTCTGCTTCTTGCTTCCATAGGACAGCTTCAGAGCTTGAATATCTTCTTGGATCATTGCATGCTAGATTGTATCAGAACATTGTTGAATGTACCAGAGCATCATCAGAGCATCTCTTTATCCTGAAATGTTACAGAACAAACTACACGACAAAAGTCAGAGCATGAATGAAACAGAACATAAAATTTGTATCAGAACATATAATATGTATCAGAGCATAAACAATAATGTTTCAGAGCATATTTAGAACAAAAACATGCATCAGAACATATAAGGAATAAGAATGAGTTAGAGCATATTCTATCATCAGAATATCATAACATTCTTCCTTCTTGCTTCTGATCTTGAAGCTTCATAGCACTCAGCTTGCTTCAATTTCCAAGAGCTTGTTTCTATACAGAATTGCTTTTCCCCATGTCTTTGCTTCTCATGTTGAGCTTTTAAGAATGTCTTCAATCCTGCAAAACACTTAAAGACACAGAACTTGCAAATTCTTGTTAGAAATGTGGAGACTTTCTCCCAGCAACTGATAATATAAATCAGATCATTTATCACATTTTCTCCCCCTTTTTGTCATAACATAAAAAACACAAAAGATTCAGAGGAAAAACAAAACAATATGAGAGGAAAGAAGATAATTTTCATTGATAGAAAAAGAGAATTATCAGAAGGTACAAAGGAGATGCAAGGAAGACAGATGCAAGAAACAAAGAAACAACTAAGACACAAAGGACTACGACCCTAGCTTAGACATAATCTCTGTCTGCCTCTCCATGAAAGAGCAGAACTCAGCATTGATGTCTTCTTGCTTGTCCATTCGAGAAGCTAGCTCAACTTGATTCTTCTGAATAACCTCTAGAGTCTTCACCAAAAGAGAGGGTTCACCAGAAGAAGCTTCACAACTTCTGTTCAGAGGGACAACAATCTCAACTGCAGCTTCCATTGTCAGATCATCATCATGATTTTCCTCAACAGGAATAGTCTCAGCAGGATGATCTTCAGCATCAGCTTCTCCCATATAAGCATCTTCTTCATACTCAGGAGCAGGAAGATCAGAATCTCCATTCTCAAGATCTTGAAGAATGGCAGCAAGATTCCTTGGAGAAGAAGGACCTTCAACTTCTGGAGGATCAACAACTTCTGGAATGACCAAATTGGGGTCCTCCTCAGAAGGATTTTCCCTCAGAAAGTCAAACAGTGACTTGAAGTCTCCAGTCAGAACTGGATACTTAGGTCTCCAGACCACAATCTCCCTACAAAGATTGGCTTCCATCTCCGCAGAAACTCGTGCTTCTGCAAGTTCATCAATGAATTCCTTTTCTTCAAGACAATATCTTCCCCCAAGACGACTAAACCAAAAATCTTCATAGGACCTCGGAATCTCACAAGGTCGTGGAGCAAGTTCTACACAAATTTCCTGGAGTTCTTGAAAACAAGCATCTGCTTTTATTCTGAAGAGTCTCCAAAATCTTCGCATAGCAACATCACTTAATCCAGCATGATGAGCTATTCTTAGAGTGTCAAAGATTCTTCTGAGATTCCTCTTTACCATTTCATAGATTACACCAGTAGGGTATGCTCGGCGAGAATTTAATTTGGTTATGGGAGAATCTGGTTTTGGGACAGAATAGGGTTGAGGCTCTCTATCAAGACAGAAGGATGATTCTGCTTCATTCTCAGAATCTAACACTACCAGCTCAGCTTCAGGACGAGGCTTGGGTGTGTAATTGCAGTCACGGAGCAATTGCTCATGTGATGCAGAATCTGGAAGATCTGATACAGAAGGATTATTTTGAGAGGTGGAAGGAATGGGTTCATAGTTTGCATGAGGTGGGGGTTGAGAAGTGGATATATTTGTGTGAGGTGGACAGAGAGTTTGAAGGGGTTGAATATCAAGAACAAGATTTTCAAGGACCTGGTCAGAAGTAACATTGGTTTTGGATGGAGAGGGAGGAGTGGGAACATTTTTGATGGGTGAATGAGGAGGGGTAAGAGCATTGGTTAAAGGAGAAGAAGGAGGTGTGAGAACATGGATGTTTATGGGTGATTCTGATGGGGCTGTTTCTGGTTGATTTATTGGTTCAGGGGTTTGAGCAATAACTATTGGTGTAACTTCTGAACGTAAAGCAGGAACAGACACAGGTTCAGAAAGATGTATACCTTTAGACACATTCTGAATCGCTTTAAACACAACCTCAAGATTTCTCTGCTTCTTGCTCTTCTTATGCTCTTCCACAATCTTTGCCTTTCCAAGAGAAATTTCTCTTCTTCTGGCAGATTCCAGTCTCTCCTTCTCATTATCAACTGCTTTCTGACCTTCAACTACTTGAGTTGTTGGTCCTTGAATAATTTCTTCTTGCTGATTCACCGCTTCTTCTTCTTCATCCGAATCTTCAATGATCAATTTTCTTTTTCTTGTCTTCTTCTTTTCAACACCCTTTCCAACTTCCACATTCTTATTTTTCATCTTTCTATTCTTCTTCTTCTTCTTCTCAGCAGTCTCTTTTTCACTATCTTTATTTTCAACTAAAACCTCCTGAACTTCTTCAGCAATAACTTCTTCTTGAGCAGCTTTCTCAACAACAATAGTAGCAGCAGCTACACTTTGGACTACCTTCTCCTGGTTAATAGAAGCATCATCAAATTTTCTCTTTGTCCTTCTTTCCTTCTTGACAACAGCATCAGGTGCAGCTTCTGAAACATCTTCTGAAGCGGCAGGCCTGGAAGTGGAGACTTTCTTGCGACCACCTTTAACAGGAGCATCTTTGTCTTTTTCTTCTTTGAGTGAGTTCAGATATTTAGTTCTAACTCCTGGCAGCTCACTTCTGAAGAAGGATTCAAAGTCAGCAAGAATAGGATCTCTTCTGCTTCTTGCTCCAGGAAGAGGTTGATGGGTTTGTCTGATAGCTTCAAAACACTCATCTTTCTCAAGGTGAGAGCATTCAAGCAGCCTCCAGTATCAACAACAAGATCTTTGATAATCCCTTGAGCTTCCAAGTCCTCAATAATCTTGGAGTGAACCAAAAGGTTTGTAATAATTCTTCCAACACTTCTTTGTTCTGAAGGCATTTCTAGAATCCCTCACAGCAGTCCACATGTGGTTGAAGATTATGTAGATAACATCAACCTTCTTCTGAGTGGCAATGCAATACAAAATGTATTTCTGCTCATTGTTGACAAAATCTGCAGAATGGGTTGATTTCCTGTGATAGAAACACCCCAGAAGAATCTTGGTCCAGATTTTGTAGAGATCCTTCATGCCCTTAACACGATTGGTTTTCTTCACGTCTGTATAGAGAGTAGCCAACACCTCATCCCAATCAGCCCTTAGATTAATTTCATGAGCACCCTCAGGGTTTCTTATATCAAACATCATTCTCAGGATGTTTTCAGTAACGACCACAAACTTCCCATGAACAAAAGACAAAATAGATTTAGGAGCTACAACAGCGTGCACCCAAAATTCTTTTACAAGATCTGGGTAAGTCGGTCCACAGAACTCAGCAAATAATGAAGTCCATCCTTGAAATATGATATCTTCTTTAAGATGAAACTCATGTTCTTCAAGACTATCAAAGTCTACCATAAGTTCACATATAACTTCCAACTCCTTTTTGGGAATAGAGCAAGAGATCACAGGAACAATCTGTTGTTGTTCTTCTTGAAGATGAAGAGGAACAGAGGAACTAGCGTTGAGAGATGATGAGGCAGCCATTGAAACAGTACTGAGATTGCAAGAAATATTTCTGGGTTTGCGCTTAGGGTTAGAGAAAAGGGCAAAGAGGTTGCAAAAATGCATTCACAAAGAGAGAGAGAATGGGAGCAAAAAAGTTAAACGTTATGATTTGAAATATATTTATACAGGCGGACTTGAAAGAGAATGCAATAAAACTATGAGAATGAACAGTTATAGAATCAATTGAAATCAAATGCATTAAATGATGAGTGACGTTAGGTGAGAGAACGTGGTAATTGAAATGATTTAACACAGTTACCTAGGGCTGCGTCCCATCAGTTACTCACGCTTTTACCAACCGTGCAAACACGTGTTCACCATCGGAGGACACTTGATGCCAGCTGTGTTGTATTGCATTTGCATCTGATGATGAATAGAGCTTTTCATCTTCTGATTCTGATCACTGATTCTGACTACCATTCTTTAGAAATGATCTAGTTCCGATAGGATCATCTTTCTTTCCAAGAATCACATCTTTTGAGTGAGCTGAGGTGAGTCTAGAAGATGTTCTGACTGTTGGCTCTTCAAAAATTCTGAGATTCTCTAAAGATGCAGCAACTTGGTCTTCTGATTCTTTGCTTCTGAAATTTTCAGCTTCTGAAACTTTGCTTCTTGGTTCTACAGCTTTTGATATATCAATATCTATATCTGCAAAATTCTCAAACTTCTTTGGCTTTTCAAGACCAAGCTTATCATCAAATCTAATATTGATTGATTCTTCTACAACCAATGTTTCAGTGTTGTATACTCTGTAGCCTTTAGAGCGTTCAAAATATCCAAGAAGGAAACATTTTTGTGCCTTAGAATCAAACTTACCAAGATGATCTTTAGTATTCAGAATAAAACAAACACATCCAAAAGGATGAAAATATGAAATGTTGGGCTTTTTATTCTTCCACAATTCATAAGGAGTCTTATTTAGAATAGGTCTTATAGAGATTCTATTCTGAATATAACATGCAATGTTTATTGCTTCTGCCCAGAAGTGCTTAGCCATATTGGTTTCATTGATCATGGTTCTGGCCATTTCTTGTAGAGTCCTATTCTTTCGCTCTACAACTCCATTTTTCTGTGGAGTTCTAGGGCAAGAGAATTCATGGGCAATACCATTTTCTTTGAAGAACTCTTCAAAGAATCTATTCTCAAATTCACCACCATGATCACTTCTGACCTTTATGATTTTGCACTCCTTCTCAGATTGAATCTGAGTGCAGAATTCAAAGAACACTGAATGAGACTCATCCTTGTCTTTTAAGAACTTTACCCATGTCCAGCGGCTATAATCATCTACGATGACTAATCCATATTTCTTCCCTCTGACAGATGTTGTTTTGACTGGTCCAAACAGATCAAGGTGCAGAAGTTCTAACGGCCCTTAGGAAGAAATAACATTTTTAGATTTGAATGCAGGTTTGGAGAACTTGCCCTTCTGACATGCTTCACAAAGAGCATCTGATTTGTATTTCAGATTTGGGAGTCCTCTGACCAGATTTAGTTTGTTAATCTGAGAAATCTTTCTCAAACTATCATGTCCTAATCTTCTGTGCCAGACCCATTGCTCTTCAGAAACAGACATAAGGCAAGTCACCTTCTGCTTCTCAAGATCTGAAAGATCAATCTTATAAATGTTGTTCTTTCTCTTGCCTGTAAATAGGATTGAGCCATCCTTCTGACTTACAGCCTTGCAAGACTTTTGATTGAAGATTATATCATAACCATTGTCACTTAATTGAATTATGGACAATAATTTATGTGTTAATCCTTCTACAAGAAGTACATTAGTTATGGAAGGAGAGTTACCAATACTTATGGTTCCAGAGCCAATTATCTCGCCCTTCTGATCTCCTCTAAACTTGACTTCTCCACCAGATTTAAGCACCAGGTCTTGGAACATAGACCTTCTTCCCGTCATGTGTCACGAGCACCCAGAGTCCAGGTACCATGACATTTTGTGCTTTGTCTTCTTTGCTGCTAAGGATATCTCTTCAGAATCTGATTCTGATGTAGATTCTGATCCATCATCCGATGTGGCCATCAGTGCAAGGTTTGCTTGCTCACCTTCAGAGTCTGATTCTGATTCTAATTCAGAATCATCCCAAGTTGCCATAAGACCCTTCTTTTTATGAAACTTCTTCTTGGGATTCTCCTTCTGAAGTTTTGGACATTCATTCTTGAAGTGTCCAGGCTCATTGCACTCATAGCAGATGACCTTCTTCTTGTTAGATCTTCTTCCTCTAGAAGATTCTCCTCTTTCAGGCTTCTTTGAACTTCTGAAGCTCTTGAACTTCCTTTGCTTGCTCTTCCAGAGTTTGTTTACCCTTCTGGAGATCATGGACAGTTCATCTTCTTCTTCTGATTATGATTCTTCAGAATCTACTTCTTCAGCCTGAAAAGCGTTAGTGCATTTTTTATAATTAGATTTTAATGTAATAGACTTACCTTTCTTCTAAGGTTCATTAGCATCCAGCTGAATTTCATGACTCCTCAGAGCACTGATCAATTCTTCAAGAGAGACTTCATTAAGATTCTTGGCAATTTTGAAAGCAGTCACCATAGGACCCCATCTTCTTGGTAAGCTTCTGATGATCTTCTTGACATGATCAACCCTTGTGTATCCCTTGTCAAGAACTCTCAATCCAGCAGTTAGCGTTTGAAATCTTGAGAACATCTTCTCAATATTTTCATCATCCTCCATCTTGAAGGCTTCATATTTCTGGTTCAAAGCAAGAGCTTTAGTCTCCTTGACTTGGGCATTTCCTTCATGGGTCATTTTCAATGACTCATATATATCATAGGCAGTTTCCCTGTTAGATATCTTCTCATATTCAGCATGAGAGATAGCATTCAGCAAAACAGTCCTACACTTATGATGATTTTTGAATTGCTTCTTTTGATCATCATTCATTTCTTGTCTTGTAAGCTTTACACCAGTAGCTTTCACTGGATGTTTGTAACCATCCATCAGCAGATCCCATAAGTCACCATCTAGACCAAGGAAGTAACTTTCAAGTTTATCTTTCCAGTATTCAAAGTTTTCACCATCAAATACTGGTGGTCTAGTATAACCATTGTTACCATTTCCATTGTATTTCTCAGCAGAGCCAGATGTAGATGTATTTGTTGGATCTTCACCAGCCATCTTGACCTAAGCTTTTTTCTCTTCCTGAATCTTTTCTAAACACGGTTAAGTGCTTGCACCTTAGAACCGGCGCTCTGATGCCAATTGAATGATAGAAAAACACTTAGAAAGGGGGGTTTGAATAAGTGTAGCTTTAAAACTTGTAAGATAAAAACAATTTGCACAGTGATTTTTATCCTGATTCGTTGTTAACTAAACTACTCCAGTCCACCCCCTTGGAGTGATTTACCTCACCTGAGGATTTAATCCACTAATCACACAAGATTACAATGGTTTTCCACTTAGACAACTTCTAAGTCTTCTAGAGTATACTGATCACAACCTGATCAGTCTAGGAACAAACTGCTTAGATATCCTCTAAGACATTCTAGAGTATTCTGATCAACAACCTGATCACTCTAGATCTTACAAATTAATGTAAACAAATTCTTCTAAGAGTTACAATGCTTCTTAAAAAGCTAATATCACAACTGTGATTTTCTCTTAAGTTTAAGCTTAATCTCACTAATATATTACAACAGCAATGTAGTGAGGTTGAAGATGAAGTTTGAGAGCTTTTTGAATTTGACAGCGTTTCTGTATATTTGCGCAAGTGTTGTATTCAGTTTTCATCAGAACTTCTATTTATAGGCATTTGAGAAGATGACCATTGGGAGCATTTAATGCTTTGCGTAATCCGTACAGCATTGCCTTTAATGTTTCACTCTTTTGTCAACTACCTCGAGCCTTGCTTTCGCTGTATCTACTGACGTTGCCTTTAATAGCTACTAACGTTCCTTTTGTCAGTCAGCATAGCCTGCCATCTTGTACTTGCTTCTGATATGATGTTTATGTAAACAACGTTTGAATATCATCAGAGTCAAACAGCTTAGTGCAGAGCATCTTCTTGTCTTCTGACCTTGAAGTGCTTCTTAGCGTGATACCATGAGAACTTTAGTGCTTCTGCTTCTGATCTCAAGTCCTTTTGATGCTTCCATAGACCATGTTCTGATTCGGCTTGACCATCTTCTGATGTCTTGTCAGACCATGTTCTAATGTTGCATGCTGAACCTTTTGAGTCAGTGCTTCTTGCGCTGATTTTGTGTATACTCTTTATATAATTCCTGAAATGGAAATTGAATAGTATTAGAGTACCACATTATCTCATACAAAATTCATATACATTATTATCATCAAAACTAAGAATATTGATCAGAACAAATCCTGTTCTAACACTTTTTATTTACCCTGGAAGTGGTGATAAAGTTTTCAGGTTGGAAATCACAAGCCACATGAAGCTTGGTTTCAAGGAGGGCTGTGAATATGAACCAGTAATCTAAATTTCTAGTCAGAACGATTTTTGTCTTGTCTTCCATTCATATCATTAAAAATAACTTATTTTTATATTTACTTGTTAAGGTGGCTCCATGGACCCAAGAATATGGGGAAATCCTAACATTTGAACCAATATAAGGTGCATGTCATTGATCTAGATCTTTTCAACCGGAGAGAACACTTGTGATGTGAAGGTACTTTTTTAAGGAAAATCACTTCCAAAGAGACCCCTCTTTCATTATAAATATTTATATTAATACAAAACTTGTTTTATAAATATGTGTCATTATATTTTTTATTTGAATACATTTTTTGTGATTTTAATGAAGTGGACATTGACACATGATGTTTGTTTGGTATGTAGTAAGATGAATATTAAACATTCGAAAAAGATAAAGCTAATGCAATCTGTAATTTTATATAAATATTAAACATTTTATAATATGCTGTTCCACACTTCAAAACTGTCATATTTTCCATACATGTTTCATACAAGCTTCACTAGTTTTTTGTTCCCACCACTTTAAAACTGTCATAATCACCATACAAGTTTAATATAAGCTTCATGTTAAACACAACACTTCACATGATTAAGCTTTTTTATTAAATGATTTTTGATTTTTGATTATACAAGCGCACATGCTGTATCTCGATTCTCCTACTGGAGTTGGCTTCTCCTGTTTCGCCAAAACTTCTAATCATCTATTTGTGATTGATGAAATTATGAGTAATTTATTTTTTAACACTTCTTATTATTTATTTGTTTTGTGTGTTTGTTTAGTGGTATAAACTACTAGTTTATTTTGTAATAGGCAATGGACTTTAGATTTCAGTTTAATAGAATATGATTTTAGAAAACATGAAAAACATAAATTTAAGTACATTTTAACAAATCAATTAGTTTTGTTCTCATTAAAACAATTCAATTTAACATTCTAATTGTGATTTATAGCAAGAGATCACCTTGTTTTTCTTAAGCATTGATTCAACAAATTTCCAATTTCAGAACCAATGATTTCTTTATCGGTGGGGAGAGTTATGTAGGTAGTATTTATGTAAAATGACTTGTATTTTCCTTTTCAATATTCTTTTATTAATGCTAGTTTATTTGTCTTCGGGTTACTATGCACCCTAACTTGCACAACTCATTCTCCAAACCAAAGCCAACATAAATTTGAAGGGGATAGGGGTTAGACAACATAAATGACATTTTAAGTATTTGGGCAAACAATATGTTTGAAGAATAATACTAATTAATCTTTTGATACTTGTAGATCGGAAATACTCTTTTGGATTTTGATATCGGTTCCAACTCCATTGTCGAGTTTTTTTAAGACACACTGACAAATTTCGAGGCCAATAAATCACCCCTTAAAAAAATTTTGTAGCTACCCTACATTTAGAAGGCAATATATATATTTAATACAAAATTGTCTGTGAATGTAAGTAAATAGTATTTAGATTTTTTTCAAAGGGAGAGATATGAGATTAAAAAAGATTACATTTTAATAATTGATTTTAAATTTCGCGTACAGGTGATCAGATACACAAACACTTTTAACATGATTGCTGACACTTGTCCAACGGCACCTAAAAATCAAGAATACCTAAAGGTATATGCAAGGTTGTTAAAATTGTGATATAGAATCTAAACTCTATAGATTTTACGTTTCTAGGTCTGCTTTTCGTGTTAAATCAAAGGTGTCGTAACCAAATTTTGACGCCCCCTGAGATGTCACATCTCCAGACTTTTCATCAAAGTCAAAACAAATGCTCAGAGCAGTCACTTAGTCAATTGGCACTTAATCGAGGATGTTCAAAGACAAAAGAGTACAAGCAAAGGATCAATCAATAAAAGGATTAGTCCCCAATACAATCATAGGACTCAAAAGCTTCATTCTATTCACCTATGATTGATTAGACACCAATCATCTGGACTCAGGTTTGCTTAGTTCCCCAATCAAGGGTTTTGAGCCCATCAAGGACTGCAATTAGGGGCCACATTTGGGAAACCCTAAAAAGCTCCGTGGCATCACTCAAAGGCTTCAATCATCTTCAAATGATCCATATGACAATACCCATAGGGCATTACACTTCAATTCAAGATCTACAGTCATAAATTTCGTCTGGTCGACAATTAGGGTTTCAGACCTAATTCACTTGCACAGTTGACTTTTAATCAGAACATGGATCCACCACTTAAAACATGGCTCAAGAACCTCTATTACTTCAATATAATCCATTCATACCATCCATTTGAGGAGGAGAGCTTGATTCAACACAAAAGTCCAAGATTTCACTTCATCAAGGAAAAGTCGACTGTACAAGATCTCCTTTGACTTTTGGGATTTTTGGTCAAACCATGACTTTTGAGGGTCAATATCATCAAAATATGATTATTGAAGTCATTTGACCAAAGAAAATCAAGAAAATTCATCAAGAATCAAAAAGTCAAAGATTGACTTTTTATACTTAGAAATTTTTCTAAGTGTTTAAAGGTCTTTTTTTTCAAAACTTTGGAAGAGAATGTCTCAAAATTTCAAGTACAAACTGAAAAAAACTTCCAAAATCAAAGTTGAAGATTTTGATCCAATGAACAACTTTGTTACATATGATTTTTTGGCTAGAAATCATCCATTGAAGAGATATGGAGCTTCAAAGTTGCTGCCTTCATAGAACTAGCAAAAAACCCTAGTTTTCTTGAAACTTTAAGCCCATTTTTCACAAATTTCCCAAATGATTTTGAAGAAAATCCAAACTAATGAATTGAAGTACATGTTGAGGGCTTTCCAAATTGTGCTCAACCTTCTCCAAATTTATTTTGAGCTAGGAGTTATGATGATTCAAAGTTGGGCTCATGAAGAGAAATTATCGGTCATGACCAAATTGGAATACTTGCAAACTTTGTACCAATGCCTATACCATTTGATTCATCCTTGTCCATGATATATCAGAAGAGATTTAGAGGAATCAAATGCATTATTTCATCATTTTTGGCAAATTGGAATCTTGATGAATCACTAAGGAATTTTCCCCCAAGCCATGTAGAGTTCACTTCTGCAACAGAATTATCCCCTAAGATCACACAAAATCGGTGGCTAGGGGATTGATCAAATGGAATCAAAATTGCCATCATTGCATATGTGATATTTACAAAGTTTCTTCATAGCTAAGAAACTAAGTTAACCTCATTAAGCAAGCTTGCTATCTTCAATTGCACTGAGCCTTTTGCCTATAAATACAAGGGCATACTTCAATATCAAGACACACCAAAGCAACACTACTTCTTGCTTTCTCTTTCTCTCCCTCATGCTTATGGTTTTCAAAAGTTCTTTGGCAAGAAGAATCGATTTCTTCAAACCATAGCTCTTCTTTTGAAAGTAAGCATTCTAACATCTCAAGGGGGTTCATTAGAAGTGATCAAAGCACCTGGATCATTTCTGTAAGTGGAGGAGTACCATAGTCACTTCCATTTTGAAGCTCGAGCAGTTGGAGGTCTGTAGCACAATTCAGTAGGTGTCAAGCAAGTCCAAGCATCCAAACATGTTCCTTAGGGTGTGGTGAAGCTATCCAGATGGTCGCAGCTCATCTGTAAGTTCAGAATCCTCAACCTCCATGTTCACTTGAAGCTCAAATCGAAGGAGTCGAGTAGGACAGTTCTGAAGCATTCAAGTTACAATAAGCATTCAATTAGCATCACTGAGTCCCCAGGAAGCTTTTAGGATCATTCAGCCATAGCCAGAAGTTCTCCACCATAGCCATCGACCTCAATTTCCAGAGGTATTTTTTCAAACTCTAACACTCATATTTAGTAATCTTCTTGATATATCTCGATACCAGTTAGTTCAGCATCATCAGAGGATTAAAAACCCTATATCATCATTCATTTATTCATCTTGTTCATCATTTAATTTTAAAATTAGGGTTTGTGTGTTCTTCGTGTTCATACTGAAATTCGTTAGTTACACTTAGAATAAATGAATTATGGAACCATGATCATGTTCCTCGTCCAAAAACGAGCAACATTGATATTTACATCATACCATTTGGTTGAGAAACCAGAGATTTAGAAATTCAAATTCTCACGAGCTCAAGGAGGAAGATGACTATGGTAGCGCGCAAATTTGAATCTCCTGGGTATTTTTAAAATAAAACTAATTCAGTGTGGTTATATTGCAAGGGCGTGGGTTCGAGCCTTGCTAGGACGAAAACAAATTTTTTACCACTTTTCTTCTCTAACTTCTTCATAACTTAAACCATTTAATTAACCTATCAAATTAATTCATTCTAACTTCATTTTTCACACACTTGTCAATTAATATATCTATTTTATGAAACAATAAAAAAATCACAAAAATATTATTTATTTCATGTATTTTTAGTAGGATTAAAATGGTGTATTTTAAGTGTTTTCTTAATACTTCAAATATATGTTTTCCTTTGTTTTTAACCTAATTATTGTATGAATGATTTTGTGATAAAACCCTAAGCCATTTAGGTTTTAATTAGTTATAGATTTCATCTTTACTTTAATTAAGTTGACTTTTGTCAAAATTCAAGACTATCTTCAATCTATGATCAAACAAACGATCCAGGTTTTCAGACAACAAAACCTTGTATCTCCTCAACTGTTTCTCATAAACAGTATATCATTTTCACTGGGCCTCTAATAGAGTGTAAGTCCCAGCACCTGGCGAAACTCTTCAGATACCTATGTGACCTATGTCCATATTCACTTCTTCTGTTTTCAAAAACCTTTAACTGTTTATCATAAATATTCAATTGTTATCAATAAAACAACAAAACTGCTGGTAAGGCTTTGTACATACATCATTCAAAGACCTCTACTCCATCCAGGTTAGGCTTTACAAGCTTTCAATTTACAGTCTTTACTTAAATTACTGTCAAATATAAACTGTTTATATACTGTTTAGAACTACGTCTGAGTGTAAACCTTAGGACAGTTAAACTATATATATATATATATATATATATATATATATATATATATTATAGGAATATGGCCTAGGATTGAGAATGTCTTCCCGGTGAAGGCTCTTTCCTAATTAGAGATCTTTAGTTCAAACCCTCAAGATGAATTATTCCCGGTGAAGTATCTTGAAAAAAAGCCTTAGAACCCAAAACTAGGACACATCCACCCAAGAGGAATTATTCTCGGTGAAACCTCTTACCCATTTGCTTAGAGCCAAAATAAGTTCAAAACCACATAGCTTTCTCTTGTGCTATAACAAGGACCCTCGATGACCCTCGATTAGCCTCCTCTTGGGCTTTGTACAAGGACCCACATGCTTCTTAAAAGCATTCCTAACTTCCTCTTGAGCTTGTATACAAGGACCCATCAGGTTTCTTATAAACATAGGAACAGGTCTTTAGTCACCTTTTTGCCTACCTTGGTGAGTTTCTTCTACTCTTGAAACCAGACTTTTGAACAAGTTAAGAATGTCTCAATCTCAGTATTGAGTACACCTTTTGGAATGAGAGACATGGACAGCCTCTGTCACCCTTATCTTCCATAATTTTCCTTAGCAGAGTCTAGGATCCATAATTGTTTATTTTCAGTCAGTGTCAGCCTTAATCTTGGGCTTTAAACAAGAAGTCTCAATTAGTTAATCATTCATCAATCAGTAAATCCCCTGGAAAGGGTTAGCCTCCAAAATCAGTCTCCTTAAATCCAAATTCCTTGGAAAGGGTTAGCTTCCAAAATTAAGCTTTTTTAAAAAAGACAAATTCCCCGGTAGAGTCTACTTTAGGTCAACCTCTCAAACAAATCTCCTGTAGGGTCAATCTTCAAACCCGGGTCTTTCATTCATCAATTCCTTTTAACAAAAGAACAATTCCTCAGTAAGGTCAACCTTTAGGATAATCCTTAAGAGAGTCTAAATCCCCTCTGAGTCAAAGATACCACACTGGTGGATCTTTCCCTTTTTTAAGATTCAGCCTCAACCTTGGGCTTTGTATAAGGCACATACTTCCCCTTATAGTCAAAACCCTTATACGTTTTCCCCTATCCAGAGTCCGCCACAACCTTGGGCTTTGTACAAGGCAGAAAATAGTGTCTCCCCTAGAGAGTCAGCCACAACCTTGGGGTTCATACAAGGGAGCAAATAAATTATATCCCCCCCAATAAAGAGTCAGCCACAATTCTGGGCTTTGTACAGAACACCAAATAAGACCCATCAAATAAACACTCTCTAGCTAGAGTCAACCTCAATTATGGGCTTTGTACAGAACACAAATTTCTTCAGTTAATTCCCAGTAAAAGTCATTTTCTAGAGTCAATAAAATCAATCAAAAGCCTCAAGCTTGGGCCTCATACAAGCCAGCTAAAAATCAAATCTTTCAAACACTAGATAGACATAGATTATCTCTATAAAGAGATATTTCTCCTATCTCACCACATTCATACAAACAAACATTTCAACTTCAATTTCAATTTCAAACATTCTCCCATTTAGGACTTTGAAAGGCATGCTCTAAGGAAAACAAACCCAGACTTGTACACTCTCCCAAATTTGGATGAGAATCCTTCTTTCATTCAAGAGACACGTGACTGGCATACTTGCAAACACACAAGTAAGGTCCCTCTCTTTAATGAAATGAATTCAGCTATTTTGTCACTCTTTTAAATGTTTGTGGTGGAATAGTAGAAATACCTCTCTGTAAAGATAATTTCATGTCTCTTTACTGTAAACAGAGATTTAATTCAAGCTTCAACCTTGAGCTTCAAGCATGGAACCAAAAATAATTAATTTCCTTAATTAATTCCCCGAACTACAAAAAGCTCTGACTTCCATTAGGGATATGTAGGCATGAGGTTCACAAGGAATCTCAACGAGCTAATAAAAAACCAACAATAGTCAGTCTGTCTGTCTTCTTAATTCATTTCAATTCTTTCTCCTAACACAAAGGAGAAACTTTCCCAATCAATAAGCAACAAACACAAACACATAGACACATAGAAGGTTCTCGTAGAGTACTACGGATATGTAGGGTGCTTAAACTCTTACCTATGTATAACGGACCTCCCGGACTCCAGAATTTCTAGTCTAGGTGAATCCCCACACTTAGCAAACTCCTAGGGTTTATTTGAGATCTTTTTCCCCTTTTCCTCCTCGTAGGATAATTAAAAAGTTCGTGTGATATCGTAGGAAGAACTGAAACAAAATTCATCCCGCCCCAGGCGCAATCTCCTTCCAAATTCCGCGTGAAGGGTCTAGTGTGTCGTCCTCCCAAGTGAAACGGGGAGGTAAAAAAAAACGTCACCACAGAAAAATGGCGACTTTGCTGGAGAAAGTAATAACCTTGGTTTTTCATCCAGACCAATGGTTGACCTGTGCTGGTCCAGCCCCCAATGAGGAATTAGGGATGCCAAATTCCCCCTCAAACAAGAGAGGTCCTGCCTAACCTCTGTGTCATTTCATGTGTTTGCTACATTTATATTTGTTTGTTTTGTTTTTTCTGTATCGGGAAAGGGCTTGATTCCCCCTTGTGGTGAAAAATCCTATTCCCGGATTTGAGTGCAACATAAGATAGGATGGAGGATGTCTTCTCGGTGAAGGCCCTCTAATCTTGGTTCCCAAATCTACTTTTGGGATTTGCCTGGCTGGTTGTGATTAACTGCGCCAATGCATTCCGAGACTGATTTGTACCAGGAGGACCTAGAAACACATTAACCCCACTTAAAGCCTTTTTAGGACGTAGAGCAGTGATTACGAAAATAATTGTCATGCAGATACTACACTCAGAGAAAACTCTCTTATAGATACAAGTCAACGTATCTTTAAGATTGAGCAAAAGCTCTGAGACCCTTAGAACCTGTTCTACAGGTACAAAAATCCTTATCCGTAGTTTACCCTGGGGCGAGGTTTGCGATGTGACTCCATGACCCCTATACCCTTCTACGCCATGTTTGTTTAAAAAACTCTTGCGTGTGCATTCATGCATTCATGCATCATAATAACTAAAAACCAAAGAGTCTTTTTCGAGTCGTTTTTCAAGGAAACTAAATAATGAACGTTTTGAACTTCAGAGAGAAAGAGAGAAACGGAGAACGGACTTAAGGATCTATACCATGGATTACGGAAGAAAGAGAGCTAGGAAATACACCTTCAAAATTCCTAAGGTCGAGATATTGGAAAAGCTTGGAAAGCTGGTGGTCAACCCCCAGGCTTTCAAGGAGAAGTATGGAAAACTTCAGCCTCTTCTCAATACCAACATTGTGGATGGGATCCTTCCCACTTTGGTACAGTTTTACGATCCAACGTATCACTGCTTTACCTTTCCAGATTATCAACTCATGCCTACGTTAGAGGAGTACTCTCGTCTGATTGGAATACCCGTGTACGCGCAAGATCCGTACTCCGGTTTGGAAAAGAATCCTGACGATATCATCATTGCTGCAACTACTCCCTTAAACGTAGTCGACGTCAGAACTCATATGGTGAGTAAAGGAGGAATTCAAGGATTACCCTCCAAGTTCTTATTGGATCAAGCTCGGTACTTCGTCAGCATCCATGATATGAGTACTTTTCAGGAAATCTTGGCATTGCTTATCTACGGATTGTTTTTGGTTCCTAACATTGACAATTTCGTCGACATCAACGCAATTAAGATCTTCTTAATTGGAAATCAAGTTCTAACCTTGCTTGCGGATGCTTACCACTCTATGCATTCAAGAAACCTGCAGTGAGGAGGATTAATCACATGATGTGTACCGTTGTTATATGAATGATTCGTCTCACACCTACCGAAGTCTAGCACTTTCTGGAATATGAGGGATGGCCTTCACTGGTCACAGAAAATCATGTCCCTCACTTATACAGACATTGATTGGTGTAGTTCTGACAACGAAGAAACCAAGATCATCTTCAGTTGCGGAAGTTATCCCAACGTACCCCTTATCGAAACTAAGGGAGGAATCAGCTATAATCCAGCTTTAGCCCGTCGTCAATACGGCTCTCCCATGAAAAATATACCAAGTAGTATTCAATTGGAGGGTCTGTTCTTCAAGAACATCGACGATCATGGTAACATGCTGAAGAAGGAAATTGTCCAAGCCTGGCGTCTTGTTCATAGCAAAGGGAGAAGATTGTTAGGAAAGCATCTTTCCATCTCCCTGGATCCTTACCTTCAATGGGTATGCATTAGGGCATTCAAACTCAGGATGCCATATCAGCGTCAAGAACCTATTCCCCTAAGGGAACCAATTTTCCTTTTCTCCACCGACGTTGATAAACTACAAGTGGCATTAAACAAGATATGTCAAGAAAGGAATGCTTGGAGAAACAAGTATTGAATCGTCAACACGGAAAATGTTGAGATTCAGAACATCCTAAGAAGGAAGGATGAGTTACTTGAAATACTCGATCGACAAGTGACACAATCGTCACTTTCTCTTCATATCCCTCCTGCTTCCTGGATCATCGATCAACTCACGTCAGAGAACGCTCAGCTCAAGAAACAGAAGAAAATGTTAGAACGTGAAGTCGGCTCTTCGTCAAAATTTTAGAGTCCTTTCTCTCTATTTCTCTGTATTTCCCTTTTCAAAGTGTGTAAAAAACGGCGTTTTTCGCTTAATTAATAAAAAGTTTGATGTTTCATAACGTAATTATGGTGTTTCCTTGAAAAATATTAACTTAATTGCACATCATGCATCACTTTAGTCGTACACACGGACACGAGAATTGTCGCGGATCTAATCGTCACTTTCCTTTCTCAAGAAAGAGAGGAGGAGAAGGAGGTGAACAAAGACATTCAAGCTGTCTTATTCATACAACACTCGTTCAAGTCGCAAGAAAAGAATGGACGACTTAGAGCAAGAGACTGGAGAACTTAGAGAAGAGGTTACTACTCTCAAAGATGCTGTTGAAAGGCTCAACAGTATGGTAGAAGCCCTGGTGGTTGCACAGAATCGACCAACGCCAGAAGAACCACAAAGGAATGTGGTTTCCGAGATTGTTTCTACTCCTATTCCTCAGTATACCATGCCCCCAACCGACCTTGGGGCATGCCGTATAATTTTATTCCAGACGGGTACATACCCCAGTTTCTGAAGGTCCAAGAGTTACAATGGATATGCATCCACCGGAGGGTTACAAACCTCTGAAAATAGAAGTTCCAAGAGCAACAGCAATGGGTTATGCACAACAGAATGCTGAGATTCCAAGATCTGCTGTCATGGCTTCTCCACAGCCCATGATGCATACTTTTCCTCCACCAGGCGGACAAGTATATCATCACGCTCCTAGTAAGGATGCTGGAGTGTATGAAAGAATGGACGAGTTCCAAGAACAGTTTCTGAAAATGCAGAAGGAACTCAAGACTCTTCGAGGACAAGACCTATTTGGAAAGAATGTTGCAGACCTCTGTCTGGTTCCAAATGTTAAGATTCCTCACAAATTTAAAGTACCAGATTTCGAGAAGTACAAAGGGAATTCATGCCCACAAAGTCATCTCGTGATGTACGCTCGAAGGATGTCAACTCAGACTGATAATCAACAATTGCTCATTCATTATTTTCAAGACAGCTTGACTGGTGCTGCACTTAAATGGTACATGAACTTGGACAGTTCAGAGATTTTTACTTTTCGAGACCTCGGAGAGGCCTTCGTCAAACAGTATAAGTACAATCTGGATATGGCTCCCGACAGAGATCAACTCCGGGCCATGACTCAAAATGATAGAGAGAGTTTCAAAGAATACGCTCAGAGATGGCGTGAAGTTGCTTCTCAAATTTGTCCTCCACTTGAAGAGAAAGAAATGACAAAAATCTATCTCAAGACTTTGAGTCCATTCTATTACGGACGAATGGTTGCAAGTGCACCTAGTGACTTTACCGAGACGGTAAACTTGGGCGTACGTTTAGAAGAAGCTGTTCGAGAAGGACGCTTGAACAAAGAACCAGAATCTTCTATTGGTCCAAGGAAGTATGGAAGTTCTTTCCAGAAGAAAAAGGATCAAGATGTTAGCAATGTCTTGCACAAAGCTAAGAAGAAGTTTCCACCTCAAATTGCTACGATAACTCCGGTTGTTAACTCAGCGCCAGCTTATCAACCTCAGGTTTCTCAACAACCATTTCAAAAAAGGTCGCAACAACCTCAGCAGCAGGTTCGACCTCCAAATTTCAACAACAATCGGGCACAAAGGTATCCTCCCTTTGACCCCATACCAATGCGGTATGCGGAATTATTTCCAACACTACTAGCAAAAGGACTCATCCAGACAAGGAGTCCTCTAAATCCAGCGTATGAATCATCACCTTGGTTCAAGGCTGACCAATCTTGTCCCTATCATCAGGGGGCACCAAGTCACGGCATTGAGAACTGCTTCAGTTTCAAGGCCGACGTTCAAAGATTAGTGAAGAGTGGAATGCTATCCTTCAAAGATACTAATCCTAACGTCCAAGCAAATCCTTTGCCGCAGCACGAAGAAGCTTTAGTGAATTTGATAGATCAACACCCCAATGTCATTCAAATCTACGACATTCATCCGATAGGGGAAAATCTCGTCAAAATGCACGCTAGACAAGCTGGGTACGGCCACGTACCACCTCACAACTACTTCACGTGTGAAATTTGTCCAAAGAATAATCAAGGATGTGTTGTAGTTCAATCTGCATTACAAGAACAGATGGACTTAGGATGGATTCAACACATCCGAGTCAAAACTGAATGCGACGTCAACATGGTTCAAGGATGTCCAGGAGAATACAAGATCTACAAAGTCGAAGATCTCGAAGGATCGGTAGTCAGGTTCCATAAGACTTTAAATAGACTTGCCTACTTTGGAACGAATTTCCATCCTTACAATAGATGTAGAATTTGTCAAAGAAATTCACGAGGATGTTTGCGCGTTCGCAACGACATTCAGAAACTAATGGATGACAATACCATTACAGTTCTTGCCAACAGAGAAGATGACGAAGTCTTTACCGTGTCTCCTCAAATTAATCAAGTTGCACCAATGCAAGTCAAGTATGACAGCAGGAAGATAGCAATTGCTTCGTTAGTCATCTACTTACCAGGTCCTGTACCGTATGAGTCCAGCAAGGCTATACCATACAATTACAAAGCTACATTCATTGAAAATGGTAAGAAAATACCATTACCTTCTGTTGTCAACATTGCTTACGTTAGTCGAGTCACTAGAAGTGGATGAGTCTTCAACAGAACAACAGAAAATGTGGAGAAACCTTCAGAAGAAGCACCACATAGGCAGGACAATCATCCGACCAATGCTGTTCAAGAGAAAGAAAATGATGAGATCTTGAAGTTAATCCAGAGGAGTGAATACAACATTGTAGACCAGCTGCTACATACTCCGTCTAGGATATCTGTTCTTTCCCTACTATTGAGTTTTGAAGCTCATAGGGAAGCTCTACAGAAAGTTTTGGAACAAGCTTTCGTAGAACCTGGTGTTACGAAAATCTTCCTGAAGAAGGAGTGGACCATAATCTGCCACTCAACATCTCAGTTAGCTGCATGAATGATGTTCTCACAGGAGTCCTAATAGACAATGGATCCTCTCTCAACGTCATGCCCAAATCAACATTATCAAGACTATCCTTCAAAGATTACCCGCTAAGGGACAGTAACGTCGTCGTCAAAGCGTTCGATGGATCAAGGAAGTCAGTTTTTGGAGAAGTAGATCTTCCCATAACTATTGGACCCCAGACGTTTAAAATCACTTTCCAAGTTATGGATATCCCGACACAGTATAGTTGTTTTCTAGGTCGCCCATGGATTCATGAGGCTGGGGCAATTACTTCAACACTTCATCAGAAACTAAAGTTCATAAGAATTGAAAAATTGGTAACCGTGTGTGGATAACGAGCTATAATCGTCAGTATCCTGTCGTCATTCTCCGACATAGAACCAAAAGAAGTCACTGGAACACAATTCCAGGCACTTTCCTTGGACAGGGAAAAAGGAAAGGAGAAAGCAGCGTTTATTTCTTCCTACAAAGATGCAGTCCAAGTTGTAAAGGATGGCACTACCAGTGGTTGGGGGCACATTGAGATTCCTACCAACAACAAGAACAGAACAGGAGATGGATTCTTTCCAACATCATCAAAGGCTATTCCAGGAATTGAGGTAGTTCTTCCAATTCAAGAAACTTTTCGCAGTGGAGGTTTTCTTCAACCTGTTCAGCAAACAGTCGATACCATCGGTATGGAAAACACCGATGAAGAAGAATGGCTATCCTATCTTCACAGAGCAGGATACGTCTCCCTATCAGAGTCTGATTCACCTTGCTGTTATCCGACTAAATGATCTGAAAGTAAGACTCAACCAAGCAATGGCGAAGTTACTAACAGCTTCACCACCAGAAGTCATGGTTCATCAGAAAAAGTTCCTCCTATCCCCGAAGAAACTTGGGTTACATTGGGAGAACCAAGCGGAAAATTCTACTACATGGTGAAATACTCCGCTCCTGAAAGTTCAAAAATCTCTTTTGAAGAAATTTTTCCGACTGGATGGAACATTGATTACGAGTACCTTACTCAGCCAAAAGATATGTATAACCCTTGCTATTCATCATCAACATCTGGTGAAGTCATCATTGAGGATTATATCCCCAAGTCACCCACAGAAGCTACGGATTTAGAGTTCACATACCTAGTCAATGCCATCTTGGGAGAAGAGCAAGACCAAAATACAGAAGAGGATGATCTCGAAAGTGTCTCCGACAACGAGTCCCTACATTCAGAAGATTGAAAGTTTCCTCAAAAGAAAACCCGACATACTCCACTTGGAAATGGGTATGCTCACACCGCTCAGTCTGTTGAAGCGGAAGAAGATCGTCTAAGTGTTGCAAAGACAGTGGTTGGTAAATCAAGACCTACCACAGGCCAGCTTAAGCCTAAGGTGCCAGATTACCTAGTGCACAATGGGGTTCGCCACTATTGGACGGCTATTGAAGTTTTGGCTGTTGTTCGCACTCCTAAGTAGGAACTTTCACCGTTATTTTGTCCTCCCACCATAGCCCAGGGTGAAGAGATGTTTCATAGGGCTATGAATTTTACTATTTCTTAGGAAAATGTCCCTCTTTGCTTCGCCCAAAGCAATAGAGTTTTGTTTTATAGGGTCTTTGTTTCAAGAAGTGACTGTCGATAAATAAAAATATCATTTTGTTCCTTTGTTAGTTTTTCCCTTTTCTTTTTTCGGAAATTGGTAATCCTAAAAAACACCCTAAAAACATCAAAATATTCCATTAACTGCATACACCGAGTCTTCCCTCGTTGTCTAAATAAAAATCATCACACATATGCAGATTAATCGTAAAACACCCCGTTGAAACGTGCGATCATATGACTTCTCCAAGCTTTGGGTTTCCTGTATTCGAGGCAGAGGAAGAAGAAGACGAAGAAATATCAAAGGAAATTTCACGGTTACTTCAACAAAGGGAAGAGGCCATCCAGCCATACAATGAGCCTCTAGAGATCATTAACCTTGGTTTCGATGGAAACAAAAAAGAGGTTAAGATTGGAGCTTCGCTCAGTTCAGAGATCAGAGAGAGTTTGGTACAACTGCTCAAAGAATTCTCAGATGTCTTCGCTTGGTCCTACCAGGATATGCCAGGGTTGGATACCAGTATAGTGGAGCATCACTTGCCATTAAAACCAGAATGCCCTCTGGTGAAGCAAAAATTGAGAAGAACTCATCCGGAGATTGGCCATGAAAATCCAAGAGGAAGTTCAAAAGCAAATCAACGCTGGTTTCCTTGTCACTTCAGAATACCTTCAGTGGTTAGCTAACATTGTTCCCGTTCCTAAGAAAGACGGAAAAGTCCGCATGTGCATCGACTACAGATATTTGAACAAATCTAGCCTTAAGGATGATTTTCCTTTACCACATATTGACATGTTGGTTGACAGTACAACAAAATCCAAAGTTTTCTCATTCATGGAAGGATTTTCAGGATACAACCAAATCAAAATGGCACTTGAAGACATGGAGAAAACAACTTTCATCACCCCCTGGGGCACGTTCTGCTACCGCGTTATGCCTTTTGGACTAAAGAACGCAGGGGCTACATATCAAAGAGCCACGACTACACTTTTTCACGACATGATGCATAAGGAAGTGAAAGTTTATGTGGATCATATGATTGCCAAATCAGAAAATGAGGAAGATCATATACAGAATCTGACAAAGTTATTTCAACGCTTACGGAAGTTTCAGCTTCGCTTGAATCCCAACAAGTGTACCTTTGGTGTCTACTCAGGAAAACTCCTTGGTTTCATTGTCAGCAAACGAGGAATTGAAGTAGATCCGGATAAAGTCAAGGCAATTCAAGAAATGCCTTCACCCAGAACCGAGAAACAAGTTAGAGGATTTCTTGGACGTATGAATTACATCTCGAGATTCATATATTTCATGACAGCAACTTGTGCTCTAATTTTCAAACTTCTACGAAAAAATCAAAGTTGCGTCTGGACAGACGATTGTCAGAAAGCGTTCGACAGCATTAAGGAATATCTGCTCGAACCACCCATCTTGTCTCCTCCAGTGGAAGGAATACCTTTGATAATGTACTTAACCGTCTAAGAAGATTCCATGGGTTGTGTCCTTGGACAGCAAGACGAGACAAAAAGAAAAGAGCATGCCATCTACTACCTAAGCAAGAAATTCACTGACTGTGAATCCCGCTACTCCATGCTCGAGAAAACCTGTTGTGCTTTGGCTTGGGCTGCCAAGCGTCTCTGACAGTACATGATTCGACATACTACTTGGTTGATCTCCCATATGGATCCAATCAAGTACATCTTTGAAAAGCCTGCCTTAACCGGGAGAATTGCCCGTTGGAAGATGTTGTTATTAGAATATGACATTGAGTATCACTCCCAGAAAGCCGTGAAAGGAAGCATCCTAGCTGAGCACCTGGCTCACCATCCACTCAATTGTCATGAATCAATTAGTTTTGACTTTCCGGACGAGGACGTCATGTACCTCAAGATGAAAGATTACGACGAGCCACTACCAGACGAAGGACCTGAGATAGGATCCCAGTGGAGCTTGATCTTTGACGGAGCTGTCAATGCTTATGGACGAGGAATTGGGGCAATCATTGTTACCCCTCGAGGTACCCATATTCCATTTACCGCGAGATTAACTTTCAAATGCACAAACAATTAGGCCGAATATGAAACTTGCATCATGGGTCTCGAAGAAGCTGTGGATCTAAGAATCAAACACTTGGATGTATACGGAGATTCTGCTTTGGTCATTAATCAAATCAAAGGAGAATGGGAAACACGCCAACCTGGGCTAATCCCCTACAAAGACTACGCGAGAAGATTGTTACCATTCTTCGACAGGGTAGATTTTCATCACATTCCTCGTGAAGAAAACAACTTGGCTGATGCATTAGCCACGCTCTTTTTCATGATTAGGATAAATCATTGGAATGACATTCCTTAGATTGATGTCATGCGCCTGGATAGGCCCACTCATGTTTTCACAATAGAAGCAATCATCGACAACAAACCGTGGTATCACGACATCAAAAACTTTCTTCAAAGGCAAGAGTACCCTCTTGGGACATCAAAGAAAGATAGAAAAACTTTGAGAAAGTTAGCTGGCAGATTCTTCCTGAATGAAGATGTTCTGTACAAGAAAAATTTCGATATGGTTCTGCTCTGATGCGTTAACAGAAACGAATAAGAAACACTCATGAGAGAAATACATGAAGGTTCCTTTGGTACCGACACCAATGGACACACCATGACAAGGAAAATACTGAGAGCAGGATATTATTGGCTGACGATGGAGTCAGATTGCTACCAGTATGCAAAGAGGTGTCACAAATGTCAGATCTACGCCGATAAGATTAACGTGCCACCATCTCTTCTCAATATACTCTCTTCCCCTTGGCCTTTCTCCATGTGGGGAATCGACATGATTGGAATGATCGAGCCAAAAGCGTCCAACGGATATCGCTTCATCTTGGTAGCCATAGACTATTTCACCAAGTGGGTCGAAGCAGCTTCATATGCAAACGTTACAAGACAAGTTGTCGTCAAGTTTATCAAGAATCACATCATTTGTCGTTACGGCATTCCTAGCAAGATAATCACTAACAATGGGTCAAATTTGAATAACAAAATGATGAAGGAACTTTGTGAAGAATTCAAGATTGAACATCACAACTCATCTCCTTACAAACCCAAGTTGAATGGAGCTATAGAAGCATCTAACAAAAACATCAAGAAAATCATTCAGAAAATGGTCATTACTTACAAAGATTGGCATGAAATGCTCCCGTTTGCTTTTCACGGTTACCGTACGTCTGTATGTACTTCGATTGGAGCAACTCCTTTCTCCCTTGTATATGGCATGGAAGCAGTCCTACCCATAGAGGTTGATATCCCATCAATGAGGATCTTGATGGAGGCAAAATTAACAGAAGCCGAGTGGTGTCAAAACAGATTCGATGAGTGGAACTTAATCGAAGAAAAGCGCATGACAGCTTTATGCCTTGGACAGCTATATCAACAAACAATGAAGAAAGCTTTCAACAAAAAGGTTCGACCTCGCACAATCAAAGAAGGCGACCTTGTGCTCAAAAAGATTCAATCATTTCTCACAGATTCCAGGGGAAAATGGACTCCCAATTATGACGGCCCATACGTGGTTAAGAGAGCTTTCTCGGGAGGAGCCTTAATACTCACGACTATGGATGGAGAAGAATTCACCCGTCCTGTGAACGTCTACGCAGTCAAGAAATACTTCGCCTAAATAACTAAAAGAACAGCTCGCTAAGCTGAAAACTCGTAAAGAGCGACTTAAGCAAAAAAGAGCGTCTCGGTGAATTGAAAACCCGAAAGGGCGATTCAGGCAAAAGTTAGAGACATAAAAAATATACAATCAATCCCGGTAGACTTAAAACCCGAAAGGGGTAGTCTACACAAAAGTTAGGGATATATGGCAAGTAACTGTGTTCAAGACAAAGTTGATCATCAAAATCCATAGCGGAGTATTCATCATTAGTAGGTCATCTTCTATGAAGCACGAATACTGAACAACTCCGAGAGGAAGGGAAAGATAACGGTCGTCATGTTTCAACGTACCCCTTTTCCCGAAAATTACCAATTTTCAATTTTGTAAATGCTCCATGGAATCAAGCTTTTGGCTGATTACCATTCCATAAATAATAATTTGAGCCTTGTGCCTTTTCTTTGCAATCGAGTCTTATTCAGTTTCTTAAAATGCATTTTTAGGACTGATAGTCATTTTCCTTGAAACAAGTGTTTTCAAAAATAAAATGACTTTACTTACAAAATAAAGGTGAATTTTCTTTCTAAGGTTTACAGGCAATAGGAAGAATGCAAACAGTTGCTCCAAGAACGGTTGAGACTCCGGGAACAAAATTTCCCATGAGGTCGCTTTGCGAACATCACCCGATAACGGATCTTCACTTCATGTCATGTCACTCACTTCAAACAGCGGACAACCAGTAACCCGGTATCCCCAATGGAGTGCAAATTTAGAAGAAGAAGAAGACATCTCTGATCAACAAAATTCAAGTTCACTTTACATTTTATAATCTTCTTAACATTCTTACATTCTTTACGGATCATATCACATGACTGCACAATTAGCATAGTCTAGTTAGGCTTTGATCCTATTATTGCTCGAGTCACTTGGACATCTACTCAAGTTTCCCCTGCGAGTCGTGAAAGACCATTCTTCTTCATGATGATGGTTCATACACCAGGATTCCCCAGCAAATCAGCAAGCAGTAATCTCCCTCAAAGAGATAGTTTGTTCAATACTGTTGTTGTTCCCGAGCAAAGTCGACAAATGGTAGTCTTCCTCATGAAGATATTTTGTCCACTTTTGGGATTCCCCAACTTGGATTCTCTAACGAGTCGATAGTTGGAAGTCTTCTCTAGAAGATAGTTTGTCCGCTTTCGAATTTCCCCACAAAATTCGGCAAATGGCAGTCTCTTTCAGCAGAAGACAGTTTGCTCACTTCTTCCAAGTGAAGATAACGAATGGCAGTCTTCTTCATGAAGATAGTTCGTTTAAGGGTTCCTTATTTAAGTCAGAAAATGGCAGTCTCTTTTAGCAGAAGATAGTTTGCTTACTTCTTCTAAGTGAAGATAACGAATGGCAGTCTTCTTCATGAAGAGAGTTCATTTAAGGATTCCTTGTTTAAGTCAGCAAATGGCAGTCTCTTTCAACAAAAGAGAGTTAGCTTACTTCTTCTAAGTGAAGATAACGAATGGCAGTCTTCTTCATGAAGACAGTTCGTTTAAGGATTCCTTGTTTAAGTCAGCAAATGGCAGTCTCTTTCAACAGAAGACAGTTTGATCACTTTCTTCCTAGAGAAGATAACGAATGTCAGTGTTCTTCACGAGGACAGTTCGTTTAAGGATTCCTTATTTAAAGTCAGCAAATGGCAGTCTCTTTCAGCAAAAGACAGTTTCCTCACTTTCTCCCAAGCGGAGGTAACGAATGGCAGTCTTCTTCACGAAGACAGTTCGTTTTAGGATTCCTGATTTTAAAATCAGCAAATGGCAGTCTCTTTCAGCAGAAGACAATTTGCTCACTTTCTCCTAAGCGGAGGTAACGGATGGCAGTCTTCTTCACGAAGACAGTTCGTTTCAGGATCCTTATTTTAAAGTCAGCAACTGGCAGTCTCTTTCAGCAGAAGACAGTTTGCTCACTTTCTCCCAAGCGGAGGTAACGATAGGCAGTCTTCTTCACGAAGACAGTTCGTTTCAGGATCCTTATTTTAAGTCAGCAAATGGCAGTCTCTTTCAGCAGAAGACAGTTTGCTTACTTTCTCCCAAGCGGAGGTAATGGATGGCAGTCGTCTGCATGAAGACAGTTTGTTTCAGGATCCTTATTTTAAACACAACAAATGGCAGTCTCTTTCAGCAGAAGACAGTTTGCTCACTTTCTTCCAAGTGAAGGTAACGAATGGCAGTCTTCTTCACGAAGTCAGTTCGTTTCAGGATTCTTTATTAAAGTTGAGTGAATGGCAGTCTCTTTCAGCAGAAGACAGTTTGCTCAGTTTTTCCAGTGGAGATAACGAATGGCAGCCTTCTTTACGAGGATACTTTGTTTCGCTTAAAGATTCCTCAGCAGAGTTGAGCGAATGGCAGTCTGTTTCAGCAGAAGACATTTTGCTCACTTTTTCCTAAGTAGAGTCAACCAATGGCATCCTTCTTCACGAAGATAGTTCGTTTCATTTAGGAATTCCTCAGCAAAGTTGACAAATGGCAGTCTCTTTCAACAGAAGACAATATGTTCAGTTTTCAACTTCCCGGCAAGGTAAACAAATGGCAGTCTCTTTCAGCAGAAGACAGTTTGTTCCCCTAGCGATTGACAAATGGCAGTCCTTCTCAAGAAAGACAGTTTGTCTGTTTAGTACCCAAGGAATAGGCAAATGGCAGTTCCTTTGCAAGAAACAGTTTGTTTGCTTCAAAGATGTTTCATCCCCATCAGGGTCGACAAATGGCAATTTTCCTCCTAGAAAACAGTTTTTTAACTCCCCAGCGGAGTCAATGAATGGCAGTCTTCGTCAAGAAGATAATTCAGATTCCTCCAGCATAAGTCGACAAATGGCAGTCTTTCTCAAAGAAAGACACTTTGTCTATTGATTAAAATACCCAGAGAATATATGAATGGCAGTTCCTTTTACAAGGAGCAGTTTGTCTAATTATAGGACGTTAATCCCCGTCAGAGTTGACGAATGGAAGTCTTCCTTTTGGAAAACAGTTTATCAACTCTCCAACATAAGTCGATGAATGGCAGTTTTCATTCCGAAGACAGTTCATCCAGTTTCAAGTAAAGTCATTAGCTCCTCAAAAGGACGCAAGATCATATGGCTTTCTTTGAAGATATCACATTAAAGGAAAGAATGAGGAAGTTTCTTGTCATCCATCAAATGGCATCTCTTTGACAGGCATCAGGGAGAAGTTTGATGAGGAAACTTACCGTTGGAAATTTTCTCTTTATCTGAGATATTATCCAAAATTACAGATAAGACCAGTTTCGCAATCAAAGCATCTGAAACGAAGGGAAGAGTCCGACTCCTTATCCCCCGCCAAGTGCGACAATGGGATCAAGTCATGCAAGGATTTTATTATCACTACAACATCTCAAGAATGGCCAAAATTCAGGCATTCTTTGGTATTTAAGTCTCTTTCACACAGTAGAGATCGAGATGTCAATCTTTCTCCCTCCAGATGAAAGAAACTTAAATAGGGGCATCTGTCATACCCTAATTTTGACCCGCCCTGAGATGTCACATCTCCAGACTTTTCATCAAATTCAATACAAATGCTTAGAGCAGTCACTTAGTCATCTGGCACTTAATCGAGGATGTTCAAGGACAAAAGAGCACAGGCAAAGGATCAATCAATAAAAGGATTAGTCCCCAATACAATCATAGGACTCAAAAGCTTCATCCTATTCACCTATGATTGATTAGACACCAATCATCTAGACTCAGGTTTGCTTAGTTCACCAATCTAGGGTTTTGAGCCCATCAGGGACTTCAATCAGGCACCACATTTGGGAAACCCTAAAAAGCTCCAGGGAATCACTTAAAGGCTTCAATCATCTTCAAATGATCCATATGACAATATCCATAGGGCATTACACTTCAATTCAAGATCTACATTCATCAATTTCATCTGGTCGACAATTAGGGTTTCAAACCTAATTCACTTGCACAATTGACTTTTAATCAGGACATGGATCCAACACTTAATACATGGCTCAAGAACCTCTATTACTTAAATATAATCCATTCATATCATCCATTTGAGGAGGAGAGCTTGATTCAACACAAAAGTCCAAGATTTCACTTCATCAAGGAAAAGTCGACTATACATGATCACCTTTGACTTTTGGGATTTTTGGTCAAACCATGACTTTTAAGGGTCAATATCATCAACATATGATTATTGAAGTCATTTGACCAAAGAAAATCAAGAAAATTCATCAAAAAGTCAAAGATTGACTTTTTATACTTGGAAATTTTTCTATGTGTTTAAAGGTCTTTTTTCAAAACTTTGGAAGGGAATAGCTCCAAATTTCAAGTACAAACTGAAAAAAACGTCCAACATCAAAGTTGTAGATTTTGATCCAATGAACAACTTTGTCACATATGATTTTTTGGCTAGAAATCAACCATTAAAGAGATATGGAGCTTCAAAGTTGCTGCCTTCATAGAACTAGCAAAAAGCGATAGTTTTCTTCAAACTTTAAGCCCATTTTTCACAAATTTCCGAAATGATTTTGAAGAAAATCCAAAGTAATGAATTGAAGTACATGTTAAGGGCTTTCCAAATTATGCTCAACCTTCTTCAAATTCATTTTGAGCTAGGAGTTATGATGATTCAAAGTTGGGCTCATGAAGAGAAATTATAGGTCATGACCAAATTTGAAAACTTGCAACCTTTGTACCGATTCCTATACCATTTGATTCATCCTTGTTCATGATATATCAGAAGAGATTTAGAGGAATCAAATGCATTACTGCAAGAATTCAATGCCATGTGATTAAGTAATCATTACCAAATTGGAATCTTGATGAATCACCAAGGAATCTTCCCCCAAGCCAATTAGAGTTCACTTCTGCAACAGAATTGTCCCTTAAGATCACACAAAATTGATGGCTAGGGGATTGATCAAATGGAATCAAAATTGCCATCATTGCATATGTGATATTTTCAAAGTTTCTTCATAGCTAAGAAACTAAGTTAACCTCATTAAGCAAGCTTACTATCTTCAATTTCTCTAAGCCTTTTGCCTATAAATACAAAGGCATACTTCAATATCAAGACACACCAAAGCAACTCTACTTCTTGCTTTCTCTTTCTCTCCCTCATGCTTATGGTTTTCAAAAGTTCTTTGGCAAGAAGAATCAATTTCTTCAAACCAGCGCTCTTCTTTTGAAAGTAAGCATTCTAACATCTCAAGGGGGTTCATTAGAAGTGATCCAAGCACCTGGATCATTTCTGTAAGTGGAGGAGCACCATAGTCACTTCCATTTTGAAGCTCAAGCAGTTGGAGGTCTGTAGCACAATTCAGGAGGTGTCAAGCAAGTCCTAGCATCCAAACAGGTTCCTTAAGGTGTGGTGAAGCTATCCAGATGGTCGCAGCTCATCTGTAAGTTCAAAATCCTCAACCTCCATGTTCACTCGAAGCTCAAATCGAAGGAGTAGAGCAGGACAATTCTGAAGCATTCAAGTTATAATAAGCATTCAGTTAGCATCACTGAGTCCCTAGGAAGCTTTTAGGATCATTCAGCCATAGCCAGAAGTTCTCCACCATAGCCATCGACCTCCATTTTCAGTGGTATTTTTTCAAACTCTAACACTCATATTTAAGTACTCTTCTTGATATATCTCGATACCAGTTTGTTCAGCATCATCAGAGGATTAAAAACCCTCTATCATCATTCATTTATTCATCTTGTTCATCATTTAATTTTAAAATTAGGGTTTATGTGTTCTTTGTGTTCATACTGAAATTCGTTAGTTACACTTAGAATAAATGAATTCTGGACCCATGATCATGTTCCTCGTCCAAAAACGAGCAAAATTGATGTTTACATCATACCATTTGGTTGAGAGACCAGAGAGTTAGAAATTCAAATTCTCACGAGCTCAAGGAAGAAGATGACTATGGTGGCGCGCAAATTTGAATCTCCTGGGCATTTTTAAAATAAAACTAATTCAGTGTGGTTATATTGCAAACTGAGCGCGTAGCTCAGTTGGTCAGGTTTTGTGAAGTGGTTATCAAGGGCGTGGGTTCGAGCCTTGCTAGGACCAAAACCAAATTTTTACCACTTTTCTTCTCTAACTTCTTCATAACTTAAACCATTTAATTCACCTATCAAATTCATTCATTCTAACTTCATTTTTCACACACTTGTCAATTAATATATCTATTTTATGAAACAATCAAAAAATCACCAAAATATTATTTATTTCATGTATTTTTAGTAGGTTTAAAATGGTGTATTTTAAGTGTTTTCTTAATACTTCAAATATATGTTTTCCTTTGTTTTTAACCTAATTATTGTATGAATGATTTTGTGATAAAACCCTAAGCCATTTAGGTCTTAATTAGGTATAGATTTCATTTTTACTTTAATTAAGTTGACTTTTGTCAAAATTCAAGACTATCTTCAATCTCTGATCAATCAGACGATCCAGGTTTTCAGACAACAAAACCTTGTATCTCCTCAACTGTTTCTCATAAACAGTAAATCATTTTCAATGGGCCTCTAATAGAGTGTAAGTCCCAGCACCTTTTTCTTTTCTTAGTTTGTTTTCAAAAACTATAGTTACAAAATCTTCTTTCTATTTTCAAAACATTCTTCTGGTATTTGAAGGGCATTATTCCCGGTGAAACTCTTCAGATACCTATGTGACCTATGTCCATCTTCATTTCTTCTATTTTCAAAAACCCTTAACTGTTTATCATAAATATTCAAATGTTATCAATAAAACAACAAAACTGATGGTAAGGCTTTGTACATACATCCTTCAAAGGCCTCCACTCCATCCAGGTTAGGCTTTACAAGCTTTCAATTTACAGTCTTTACTTAAATTATTGTCAAATATAAACTGCTAATATAATGTTTAGAACTACGTCTGAGTGTAAACCTTAGGACAGTTAAACTTTATATATATTATAGGAATATGGCCTAGGATTGAGAATGTCTTCCCGATGAAGGCTCTTTCCTAATTAGAGATCTTTAGTTCAAACCCTCAAGATGAATTATTCCCGGTGAAACATCTTGAAAAAAGCCTTAGAACCCAAAACTAGGACACATCCACCCAAGAGGAATTATTCCCAGTGAAACCTCTTACCCATTTGCTTAGAGCCAAAATAAGTTCAAAACCACATAGCTTTCTCTTGTGCTATAACAAGGACCCTCGATTAGCCTCCTCTTGGGCTTTGTACAAGGACCCACAGGCTTCTTAAAAGCATTCCCAGCTTCCTCTTGAGCTTGTATACAAGGACCCATCAGGTTTCTTATAAACATAGGAACTGGTCTTTAGTCGCCTTTTAGCCTACCTTGGTGAGTTTCTTCTACTCTTGAAACCAAACTTTTAAACAAGTTAAGAATGTCTCAATCTCAGTATTGAGTACACCTTTTGGAATGAGAGACATGGACAGTCTCTATCACCCTTATCTTCCATAGTTTTCCTTAGCAGAGTTTAGGATCCATAATTGTTTATTTTCAGTCAGTGTCAGCCTTAATCTTGGGCTTTAAACAAGAAGTCTCAATTAGTTAATCATTCTGCCATCAGTAAATCCCCTGGAAAGGGTTAGCCTCCAAAATTAGTCCTCTAAATTCATAATTCCCTGGAAAGGGTTAGCTTTCAAAAATTAAACTTTCAAAAGATAATCTCTCCAGCTGAGACAAAATCCCTGGAAAGGGTTATCCTCCATTAATTCTTTCATTTTAATAAAATTCCCTGGAAAGGGTTAGCTTCCAAAAATTCAATTCTTAAAAGAATAATCTCACCAGTCTCAGTCAGTAAAAGACAAAATCCCCGGTAGAGTCTACTTTAGGTCAACCATTCAAACAGGTCACCAGTAGAGTCAGTTTTCAAACCTGGGTCTTTCATTCATCAATTCCTGTTAACAAAAGCACAATTCCTCAGTAGGGTCAACCTTTAGGATAATCCTCAACAGAGTAAAAAATCCCCTCTGAGTCAAAGATCCCACACTGGTGGATCTTTCCTTTTTTTTAAGAGTCAGCCTCAACCTTGGGCTTTGTATAAGGCACATACTTCCCCTTAGAGTCAAAACCCTTATAGGTATTCCCCTATCCAGAGTCTGCCACAACCTTGGGCTTTGTACAAGGCAAAAAATAGTGTCTCCCCTAGAGAGTCAACCACAACCTTAGGCTTCATACAAGGCAGCAAATAAATAATATCCCCCCCAATAAAGAGTCAGCCACAATTCTGGGCTTTGTACAGAACACCGAATAAGACCCATCAAATAAACACTCTCCAGCTAGAGTCAGCCTCAATTCTGGGCTTTGTATAGAACACAAATTTCTTCAGTTAATTCCCAGTAAAAGTCATTTTCTAGAGTCAATAAAATCAATCAAAAGCCTCAAGCTTGGGCCTCATACAAGCCAGCTAAGAATAAAATCTTTCAAACAGTAGATGGACATAGCTTATCTCTATAGAGAGATATTTCTCCTATCTCACCACATTCAAACAAACAAACATTTCAACTTCAATTTAATTTTAAATTTCAATTTCAAACATTCTCCCATTTAGGACTTTGAAAGGCATGCTCTGAGGAAAACAAACCCAGACTTGTACACTTTCCCTAATTTGGATGAGAATCCTTCTTTCATTCAAGAGACACGTGACTGGCATACTTGCAAACACACAAGTAAGGTCCATCTCTTTAATGAAATGAATTCAGCTTTTCTGTCACTCTTTTAAATGTTTGTGGTGGAATAGTAGAAATACCTCTCTGTAAAGATGATTTCATGTCTCTTTACTGTAAATAGAGATTTAATTCAAGCTTCAACCTTGAGCTTCAAGCAAGGCACCAAAAATAATTAATTTCCCTAATTATTTCCCCGAACTACAAAAAGCTCTGACTTCCATTAGGGATATGTAGGCATGAGGTTCACAAGGAATCTCAGCGAGCTAATAAAAAACCAAAAATAGTCAGTTTGTCTGTCTTCTTAATTCAATTCAATTCCTTCTCCTAATACAAAGGAGAAACTTTCCCAATCAACAAGCAACAAACACAAACATATAGACACAGAGAAGGTTCCCGTAGAGTACTACGGATATGTGGGGTGCTTAAAACCTTCCCTTTGTATAACCGACCTCCCGGACTCCAGAATTTCTAGTCTAGGTGAATCCCCACACTTAGCAAACTCCTAGGGTTTATTTGAGATCTTTTTCCCCTTCCTCTTTCGTAGGATAATTAAAAACATCGTCTGTTATCGTAGGAAGAACTGAAACAAGATTCATCCCGCCACGGGCGCATTCTCCTTCTAAATTTCGTGTGAAGGGTCTAGCGTGTCGTCCTCCCAAGTGAAACGGGGAGGTAAAAAAACGACACCACAAAAGGTAAAAAGCTCTTTTATGAAAAATCGTATTCTGGGATGATTTTAATGATTTCAATCCCTTTGAAATATGTGAAATCGTGTAAAATAGTTTAAAATCGTTTGATTTTACTCTTTAACCAAATTTTATCTTTTTTGTCAAATTTTAAAAAGGTTATTTTATAATTTAGCCCATGAAAACTTCTTACACGCTTTTTCCTCTTACTCACTTTCATATGTTTGTTTTATTATTGAAGAACTTTTATTATCTAGAGATGAATTTAATCAAGTTAAATATGTGCGCGTGCGTGCGTGTGCGTGCGTGTGCGCGCTTATATGTATTTGGTTAGTGTATCGGGTAAATAAATTTTATATTATTTTCACATAAGTTAAACTTTATGATTTTAGGCTTTTATTTTACATTTTGAGTTTACCTAGGAAAAATAAGTCAAGGTAAAAACTCGATTCTGACAACCTTGGGTATATGCATTTCATCCAATTGGAACTTTACATTGTTATGTCAGGTAAATATTCCATCTTATGGTAGTCCTCATTTTTTATTTAGAAAACGGGTGAGAAGGCTTATGTATGCATAATAGTTGAAACAAATGCCTACATGAATATGAAAAAAATGCAAAAAGCCTTACATGCCGTGCTTGTAGGGATAAAAAATTAGTCACTGTGTCGTTCGTAAGTTATTTAATTTACTAAATCAGAGTGTTTTAGTTAAAAAAATTTGTTGAGTAGTGATAAACATTCCATTATTTACTAGGGTTCTCCTGTATAATCTCTATATTTAGTTGATTATAACCATCTCTATTTTATGGACGCTTGTATGGGTTCTAATATTCAGATAATACCTTATTACAGTTTCTTTACCTTCATAGTTTTAGTATCAATTTAGTATTTAATATTTATGCAAACCTTTTTATTTACCCTGGCAGTGGTGATAAAGTTTTCAGGTTGGAAATCACAAGCCACATGAAGCTTGGTTTCAAGGAGGGCTGTGAATATGAACCAGTAATCTAAATTTCTAGTTAGAACGATTTTTATATTGTCTTCCATTCATAGCTGCAAAAATAACTTATTTTGATATTTACTTGTTAAGGTGGCTCCATGGACCCAAGAATATGGGGAAATCCTAACATTTGAACTAATATAAGGTGCATGTCATTGATCTAGAGCTTTTCAACCGGAGAGAACAATTGTGATGTGGAAGGTATTTTTTTAAGGAAAACCACTTCCAAAGAGACCCCACTTTCATTATAAATATTTATATTAATACAAAAAGTGTTTTATAAATATATATCATTTTATTTTTTACTTGAATACATTATTTGTGATTTTAATGAAGTGGACATTGACACATGATGTTTGTTTGGTATATAGTAAGATGAATATTAAACATTTGAAAAAGATAAAGCTAATGCAATCTGTAATTTTATATACATATTAAACATTTTATAATATGTTGTTCCCCACTTCAAAACTGTCATATTCACCATACAGGTTTCATACAAGCTTCACTAGCTTTTTGTTACCACCACTTCAAAACTGTCATATTCACCATACAAATTTGATATAAGCTTCATGTTAAACACAACACTTCATTGGATTTAGCTTTTTTATTAAATGATTTTGGATTTTTTATTATACAAGCCCACATGCTCTATCACGATTCTCCTACTGGAGTTGGCTTCTCCTGTTTCGACAAAACTTCTAATTAATTGTCTGTGATTGATGAAATTATGAGTAATTTATTTTTTAAAACTTATGATTATTTTGTTGTTTTGTGTTTTTGTTTAGTGGTATAAACTACTTAGTTTATTTTGTAATAGGCAATGGAGTTTAGATATCATTTTAATAGAATATGATTTTAGATAACATGAAAAACATAAATTTAAGAACATTTTAACCAATCAATTAGTTTTGTGCTCATTAAAACAATTCAATTTAACATTCTAATTGTGATTTATAGAAAGAGATCACCTTGTATGGGTTCTATTATTAAGATAATACCTTATAACAATTTCTTTACCTTTGTAGTTTTAGTATCAATTTAGTATTTAATATTTATGCAAACCTGTTTATTTACACTGGCAGTGGTGATCAAGCTTTAGTGAATGCAGTTATTAGGACACGTTCTTGATATAGGAAATGGCTAAAGTTTTCAGGTTGGAAATCACAAGCCACATGAAAGCTTGGTTTCAAGGAGGGCTGTGAATATGAACCAGTAATCTAAATTTCTAGTCAGAATGATTTTTATCTTGTCTTCCATTCATAGCTGTAAAAACAACTTATTTTGATATTTACTTGTTAAGGTGGCTCCATGGACCCAAGAATATGGGGAAATCCTAACATTTAAACCAATTTAAGGGGCAAGTCATTTATCTAGAGCTTTTCAACCGGAGAGAACACTTGTGATGTGGAAGGTATTTTTTTAAGAAAAACCACTTCCAAAGAGACCCCTCTTTCATTATAAATATTTATATTAATACAAAAAGTATTTTATAAATATGTGTCATTATATTTTTTATTTGAATACATTTTTTGTGATTTTAATGAAGTTGACTCTGACTCGTGGTGTTTGTTTGGTATATAGTAAGACGAATATTAAACATTTGAAAAAGATAACGCTAATGCAATATGTAATTTTATATAAATATTAGACATTTTATAATATGTTGTTCCCCACTTCAAAACTGTCATATTCACCCTACAAGTTTCATACAAGCTATACTAGTTTTTAGCCACCACCACTTCAAAACTGTCATATTCACCATACAAGTTTGATAAAAGCTTCATGTTAAACACGACACTTCATTGGATTGAGTTTTTTTATTAAATGATTTTGGATTTTTTATTATACAATCCCACATGCTCCATGTTGATTCTCCTAATGGAGTTGGCTTCTCCTGTTCCGCCAAAACTTCTAATTAATTGTCGGTTATTGATGAAATAATGAGTAATTTATTTTTTAACACTTATGATTATTTAGTTGTTTTGTGTTTTTGTTTAGTGGTATAAACTACTAGTTTATTTTGTAATAGGAAATGGACTTTAGATTTCAGTTTAATAGAATATGATTTTAGAAAACATGAAAAATATAAATTTAAGAACATTTTAACAAATCAATTAGTTTTGTCCTCAGTAAAACAATTCAATTTAACATTCTAATTGTGATTTATAGCAAGAGATCACCTAGTTTTTCTTAAGCATTGATTCAACAAGTTTCCAATTTCAGAACCAATGATTTCTTTATCGGTGGGGAGAGTTATGTAGGTAGTATTTGTGTAAAATGACTTGTATTTTCCTTTTCAATATTCTTTTATTAATGCTATTTTTTTTTGTCTTCATGTTGCTCTGTACCCCATCTTGCACAGCTCATTCTCCAAACCAAAGCCAACATAAATTTGAAGGGGATAGGGGTTAGTTAACATATATGACATTTAAATATTTGGTCTATTAATATGTTTGAAGAATAAGACTAATTAATCTTTTGATACTTATAGATCGAAAATCCTCTTTTGGATTTTGTTAGCGATTCCAACTCCTCTGTCGAGTTTTTTTAAGACACATTGACAAATTTCAAGGTCAATAAATCACCTCTTAAAAGAATTTTGTAGCTACCCTACCTTTAAAAAGAAAATATATATTTAATAAATTTACCGAGAATTTCCAAGAATCAAATACAAAATTGTCTGTGAATGAAAGTAAATAGTATTTAGATTTTTTTTAAAGGGAGAGATGTGAGATTAAAAAAGATTAAATTTTAAAAATTGATTTTAAATTTCGCGTACAGGTGATCAGATACACAAACACTTTTAGCATGATTGCTGACACCTGTCTAACGACACCTAAAAATCAAGAATACCTAAAGGGATATGCAAGGTTGTTAAAATTGCGATATAAAAATATATATTCTATAGATTTTACGTTTCTAGGTTTGCTTTTCGTGTTAAATCAAATGTAATAATCTCTTTTATGTAAAAATGTATTCTGGGATGACTTAAATGATTTCAATTACTTTGAATTATGTGAAATCATGTTAAAGAGTTTAAAATCGTTCGATTTTACTCTTTAGCTAGATTTTATTTTTTTTTGTCAAATTTCAAAAAGTTTATTTTATAATTTAGCTCATGAAAACTTACACGCTTTTTCCTTTTACTCATTTTCATATATTGGTTATATTATTGAAGAATTTTTATTATCTAAAGATGAATTTAATCAAGTTGAATACGTGTGCGTGCGTGCGTGCGTGTGCGCGCTTATGTGTATTTGGTCTTTGTGTCGTGTATGAATGTGGAGAAAAACACAAGAAATGGGGGTTTAAATTGTGTTCTTACATATTTTATTTCCCTTTCTCTAAATCTTTTTTCTCTTCTAGTATCTCATTTTCTGGATATGCTTAGATCATTGTTGCGGAAGCATGTTTTAGATAACAAGACATAACCAATGAGATATACATTCAATTTAACTTCTTAACTCCATTATAACTTCTGACTTAGTCAAGTACAGTTCTGAAGATAATCAGTGTGAATGTTCTAAGTTATATGAAAGATACATAAAATAAAAGACACAGTCATTTTTATCCGGGTTCACCTTCTCAACAAGGCTACCTCCAGTTCACACTCCTCAGGTGATTTGCCTCTCTCAATCGAGGACTTAATCCACTATAATCAAACTGATTACATCTACACGATCAACTGTCGTGACTCACAATACAATGCACAAGCTATACGCGAGTGACTCACTTCCTGCACAACCCAAGTGTCCGTGACTAACAACCTGCACAAGCCAACTGCTGGTGACTAACAACCTGTACAAGCCAACTGCTCGTGACTAACAACCTTCACAAGCCAAACTGTTTGTGACTAACAACCTGCACAAGCCAACTGCTTATGACTAACAACCTGGATAATAAATCGTTCATGGATCTCCACGAGATATAACGTTTATTAATTCAGAAACCTCTAAGACTAAACTAGTCCTAGACCTCTTAAGAAATCTGATCTAATTGGTCTCTCAAGCATTAATCACAACTGTGATGCTTCACTAATATTTAGTACAGAATGTTTGAACTCAGAGATTTGGTTATTCTTCAGTGCATGAGTTCATCGTGTTGTGTTAGTGTTCTTTTTGTATATATCAATTCTTTGTTTGATGCCCACACCGCACACACTTTGAAGAATTGGTCTTGTGTGTATATATATATATATATATATATATATATATATATATATATATATATATATATATATATATATATATATATATATCTTTAGGGTTTTGCTCGTTAATCTTGGTTATTGGAGAGAGCAATAAGTGCTTGCGTGTTTGCTTTTCGTTTTTGTTTTCTCCAATGAGCTGCATGTGGATAGCTTCTTCAATCAACCTTGGGAGTTTCACCTTTTGAGTTTTGCAGCCGTTTTGCTAATCATTATTTTTTAACGGTTATCCTATTTTGAATCAGACTTCATGATCTTATGTTCAGCTTAGAATACATCTTCTATATTAGTTTTTTACAGCGATTTGGTGCTATATCAGAAGTTGCCTTAAGACTTGAGTACCTTTGCATTTGTTCATCTTTGTGTATCAAGTTCTGATGGTACTTGTATTGAAACATATTTTGAAATCAGAAATATACAATTAGAGTACCACATTTACTTTATACAAAATTTATTTGCTTGTTATCGTCAAAACACTACAAATATGATTAGAACCAAAATATGTTCTAACAATCTCCCCCTTCTTGATGATGACAAAACAATTACGTTGTGTTTAGAAATTTTGTATATAAGAGAAATAGTCTCCCCCTTAGATGTATAACTTCCCCCTAAAATAAATACTTGAAGAGAAATGTAAATATCAACTTCTATGAGTAATTTGCGCATCTTCTAGAAGTTCTAAAGTATCTTTCTTTCAGATATCGTATAGAACACTTTTTGCTTCAGAAGATCTTTTATTCAGAATGAGTTCGTGCACTTCTTGAGAAGTTCTTTCTTTCAGAATTTACCTGCAGACTTTCAGACTAGATACTTCTTGTACTCAAGTTAGAAATATTTGAGATTTTGATCCCTTAAGACTTGTCAGATCATTCAGAATAGTAATTTTCTTTTGATGATCAGAATATCAAATTTTCTATAATTCGTTTTAACTCCTCAATAATTCTATTTTGTTATTTTTTAAGATATATTTCTTTTAACGATTACTTCAAGATAAATTTCTTAATTTCTTAAGACTTTTACTAATTCTCCACCTTTTTGTCATAATCAAAAAGCGTAAAAAAATGCATAAACCACACAAGGATGATCATACCAAGTTCAAATCAATCCACAAGATAAACAAAATATTGAAAACAGTAAGAAGATCATAATCGAAAGATCCAAAACAAAACTTGAACTAAGAATTTTTAGAAATAAGAGAGAGCAGGAGGTTTTTTATTTCATTTGTGGATTCTTCTTGCCTCTTCATCCAGGTTTTGAATTCCTTGTTGGCATTGTCTTGTCTGTCTAGACGTTCCTTCGCTGCTGCATTTTCCCTTTTCCACTCATTAAGCGTTTTTAGCATTAGAGCAAATGGATCAGAAGTTGAGGCACCGTCAGCAGTTGCAAGAATAGAAGAGACAATGATGATCTTAGGAGTCAAACGATCTGCATCTATCAACCAAGTTGGTATTCTTCCTTCATAAATATATTTAGGCACTTTGATCGGAATTTGTTTTACTATGGATAAAGGATTTTCTTGATCATCATCGATATCCATATGTTTAGAAGATGCATAATAGGGAGCATTGCTGATCTCCAGAGGAGGCTTTAACGCCTAGATATCCATCACTAGTGTGATGACAACATTGAGAGACTCAGCAAATTTCTCAATAGCATGAGTACGTCATACTTCTTTGAGCTTGAGAAATTCTGAATTGAATCTCCTTCTAAATGTATCAGCTTTTAGTCTTGCAATCCAACCCTGCATCTCCTTCTGAAGCCATTGGGCTCCTGTTTGTTCCACAATCAGCTTTTAGTCTTGCAATCCAACCCTACATCTATGTTTAAAATTTCTTATATAATATGTCAACATCTTTTGGAGTAGGTTCAGAATGTTGAGTTTCAATGGGTTATTCTGGTTCAGGTTCAGGAGATTGTTCTGGTTCTGGTTCAAGAGATTGCCCCGGTCCATGTTCAAAGGATTGTTCTTGTTGATGTTCAGACAATTCGGTTGGTTGGGGTTCTTGAGAGGGAACTTCTGTTGTGATCAGGTGTGAGTCTGTTGTGTTAACATGTGAGTTTTATGGTGATGGTGAGGATGAGATGATTTATACTTCTGATGATATTGGAATGGAAATATGTTGTGGGGAATGAGGTAAGGTAGTTTCAGTTGGGTGTGGTTGTGAGTGTGTGATTGATTCATAGATAACAGATGTGTTATGTACTGGAATCTCATGCATTATCACAGCTAGGGGACTGGTGATGCGAGGGATGTTCCATGATCCTTGATGCCATTCATAAGGTTTTGTGGTTTGGTTTGTAGGCTGAGGTCTGATCTCAGAAGATTCTGGATTGGCTTTTTCAACAAGAGTTGGTTGAACTTTTTCTGGTGAAGGTGTTGTTTCTGGTTTTGAAGGAATAGGAAGTACTTTCTCTTTTGGTGGTAGATTTTCTTGTTCTTTTGGGGGTGAAATTTGTTTTTCTGTTGGGGGTGAGAATTCTGATGTATTTTGATTTGTTGGTGTGGGAGCAAGGACAGAATTTTCCGGTTGGCTTTCTGGTGTAATTATTGTTTGAGTTTCATCAGATGGTATGGGTGAGGATACCCTTTGTGTGGGAGTTTTAAGTTCTGTTTCTGCGAGGATTTCTGAGGTGGTTGAATTTGTGAGATGGGAAGCTAGAATTAGGGTTTCTTGTTGCTGAGTGATGGTGTTGGTTTCTTGTGATTGAGATGGTTCAGTTGGTTCTGACGTTGGTTCAGAATTATCTATGTTTGATAGTAGTGTGCAACATTTTGATCTTGTTGATTAGAAGTTTGTTGAGGTGAGACTTGTCCAGGTGTTTGAGATGGACAAGATTTGGAAATTTGATGGTCATGGGTTTCAATATATTGAGATTCAAGTGGTTCAAATGTTTCAATATTATAAGAATTAATAGCAGAGATGAAAGTAGAAGGATTACCTGAATACTTTTTCTTCTTTCTCTTCTGATCTTTGGAAGCTTTGGTAGAGGTTCCTCCTTTTGCAACCTTTCTCTTCTTGGATTTCTTCTTCTTCTAATGAACTTCTAGAATGGGGACGTTTCTACCCTGAAACCAGGCTGGATCGATCGGTATGCTTGCCTGCTTGTTTAGTATGAAGTTAAGAATGATATCGGGAATGTCTCCAGCATTAAACAAAGGGAAGTTATCAATATGAACTCTCCTGTTAGTTGAAGCTTGTTGTATAAGGAGTATGTTTACAGACAATTTCCCAGATGATGTTCATCTTCTTCAGATTCTTTCCACTTAGATTTTTTCCACATGTTGGGTCTAACTCTTGCAGCAGGTTTGCCTCTTCTAAATGAGCCATTAGGCCATTTTCTGTCAGAATATCTGAAATCATCCTTGAAAGAGGAATCCAGTTTCTATGACACTTAACCTTTCAATTTTCTCTATATTCATGGAAATGAACCCACAAATGTCTGAAGAGAATGTATGGTAGATCAATCTTGATATCTTTACCGAGACAGTATAATAGGAATTGTTGATCGGTATTGATATAATCTAAGGCGCTAGTTGATTTTCGATGAAAGATACAACCCAAGAAGATTTATCCCCAAACCTGGTAATACTCCTTCAAATTCTTGAGTTTTAAAGAAGCTTTCCCATTCATAAAGATTTCAGTATAAATTTCTGGTCTTCCGTCAGCAATACCAACTACTCCTTCTCCGTCAAGACGGATTAAATGTTTGATTAGGTCTTCTGTCATAGCAATTTGTTTACCCATGACAATTGACATAATTGATTTTGGCATAGTGACTGCATGAATCCAAAACTCTTTAACAAGATGAGGGAAGACTTGTCCAATCAATCGGTTAAAGAAGTTTCCCCATCCTTGAAACTCAAATGCCGGAAGCAAGTCAAGTCTGATTTCTTTAATAATTTCCAAATCAACCATGTATTCACAGATTACTTCTAATTTATCCCCACGAAAAAGCATGGTCCTTTGAGGTTCAATGTAACCCTTGTTTTGAAGGCTGTTAGAGATAGTAGCAGGGTTTTGATGGGATGATGAAGCGGACGCCATTGATGTGCGATTGAGATTTCTTGCGAAGAAGAGAAGGAGGAAGAAAATAGCGTATAGGGTTTTGAAAATACAAGGGAGCGAAAAGTAGACTGAAAGGTTTCTAAAGTTATGTATAGGGTAAGCAAAGGCAATAAGTTAAAAATAAAATAAAAAAAGATAACAAAAACAATATTCATAAAAAGAAATTAATTTGAGTTTTAGGAAAACATAAAAGATTTTTATCAGATTTTAAAGATATAATCATGGCATACATTTAATGAATCCGATAATCAAGGGAGAGAATGTGACTTATGAAGTGATTGGAACAATTACCTATAGTTTCGTCACCATACCTTGCACGCATGATCTTTCAGAGACTTACACACGTGTTCTCATCTTAGGGTTAGTATGACACAACCTTTTATATTATGAATGTCTGAACCATGAACTTCTGAACCAGGTAGTTCAATTGTGTTTCTTCAGAAATTATCTGGTTTCCTTAGGTTCATCCTTCATTTTAAGTAGAATATCTTCTCGATGGACTGAGTTGAGTTTTTTCCTTTGCTCTAGAATCTTTAGAAGTTGTAAGAAGAACTTCTATTGTTTATGTTTTCAAGGTTGATTGACTCCTTTGGAGAAGAGAGATAGCTCATCTTCTTTCCATGACTCGAGCATTCTTCTTCAGCCTACAACGTGTTAGCTTTACAATAATCAATTTTAAGGACACTGGTCTTACCTTACTTTTGAGATTTACTTGCATCAAGTTCAATGTACTGATGTGTTCTTCAAGGGATGTATTATCACGATTCTTTGTTGATATGAATGTAGTGACCATTTGTTTACATCTTGCTAAACCTTTGAATATCTTTCTTTTGCAGTTTTCTCTTGAAGATAAACCTTTCTTCCAGTCTTCTTTTGATAACAAACATCTTTTAATGTAGTCTTTTGTCTGTTCTTTTTTATTTCATCAGATTAGTTGAATTTGACTATCTGGCTTGCGTTAGCTGCACTTGATTTTGAGTGTTTCATTAGGTATACGCTCTTCTTGATGTCTTGATCTTCCATAAGATTTCATATTGATCAACAAACTCCTTTTGATATGTAGATAATTTCCTCGGAGTTTTAAGCATCTTTGTTCTGACAGCTTCTGATTATACTGAGTATAGGAATATGACTTTGTTTTCTACTCTGTGTGATTTTTCTCCTTTTGGATCTCTCTACACGGTTAAGTGTTTGATTCTGAGACCAATAACAGAGCCATGCTCTGATACCAATTGAAGGTGGAGAAAAACACAAGAAAGGGGGGGTTTGAATTGTGTTCTTTATATTTTATTTCCCTTTCTCTAAATATTTTCTTTCTTCTAGTATCTCATTTTTTGGATATGCTTAGATCATTGTTGCGGAAAATGTTTTAGATAACACCACATAACCAATGAGATATACATTCAATTTAACTTCTTAACTCCATCAGAACTTCTGACTCAGTCAAGTACAGTTCTAAAGATAATTAGTGTGAATGTTCTGAGTTAAATGAAAGATATAGAAGATAAAACACACAATCAGTTTTATCCTGGTTCACCTTCTCAACAAGGCTACCTCCAATCCACCCTCCTCTAGTGATTTTGCCTCTCTCAATCGAGGACTTAATCCACTATAACCAAACTGATTACATCTGAACGATCAACTGTCGTGACTCACAATACAATGCACTGTTAGAACAAGAATTGTTCTGATCAATATTCTTTATTTTGATGATAACATTATGTATGAATTTTGTATAAGACAATGTGGTACTCTAATCCTTTTCATTTTCCATTTCAGGAAATATATAAAGAGTATGCACAAAGCAGCGCTCAGAAGCACTAACTCAGAAGGTTCTGGATGGCTACATCAGAACATGCTCTTGAAAGACATCAGAAGATGGTCATGCAGAATCAAAAAATGAACTGTAAAGCATCAGAAGAATAAAAGTCAGAAGTACAAGCTCTGAAGCTCTAATGGTATCACGCTCAAAGCACTTCAAAGTCTGAAGATAGAAGATGCTCTGCACCAAAGTTGTTGACTCTGATATTCAAACGTTGTTTAAGTACAAATCTGGGTCCAGAAGAAAGTACAAGATGAAAGGCTAAACGTCAAATCTCTGACTGACAAAAGGAACGTTAGAAGCTACAAAAGGAAAAGTCAGTAAAAACAGGAAAAGCAAGGCTCGAGGTAGTTGACAAAAGTGTGAAACATTAAATTCAGCGTTGTACTTTTCACGCAAAGCATTAAATGCTCCCATCGGTCATTTCCTCTCATCGCCTATAAATAGAAGTTCTGATCAGAAGCTGAAGACACAACACTTGCGCAGAAATACAGAAACGCTGTCAAATTCAAAAGCTTACGAACTTCATCTTCAACCTCACAAACTCTTGTAATATTTAGTGAGTGTTAAGTTTAGAACTTAAGATAAATATCATAGTTGTGATTACAGCTTTATTAGATGCATTCAAACTCGTGTAAACATTATTTTACATTGATTGTAAAAGGATTCCTAGAGTGATCAAGTTTTGATCTGTAGACTATAGAAGACATAGAGGGTATATAAGTGGAAAACCATTGTAATCAGTTGGATTAGTGGATTAAATCCTCAGTAGAGGTAAATCACCTTGTCAGGGGTGGACTGGAGTAGTTTCGTTAACAACGAACCAGGATAAAAATCATTGTGCAAATTCTTTTTATCTTACAAGTTTTAAAGCTACACTTATTCAAACCCCCCCTTTCTAAGTGTTTTTCTATCCTTCAATTGGCATCAGGGCGCCGGTTCTAAGGTGCAAGCACTTAACCGTGCTTTGAAAAGATTCAGGAAGAGAAAAAAGCTTAGGTCAAGATGGCTGGTGAAGATCCAACAAATACATCTACATCTGGCTCTGCTGAGCAATACAATGGAAATGGTAACAATGGTTATACTAGACCACCAGTATTTGATGGTGAAAACTTTGAATACTGGAAAGATAAACTTCAAAGTTACTTCCTTGGTCTAGATGGTGACTTATGGGATCTGCTGATGGATGGTTACAAACATCCAGTGAAAGCTACTGGTGTAAAGCTTACAAGACAAGAAATGAATGATGATCAAAAGAAGCAATTCAAAAATCATCATAAGTGTAGGACTGTTTTGCTGAATGCTATCTCTCATGCTGAATATGAGAAGATATCTAACAGGGAAACTGCCTATGATATATATGAGTCATTGAAAATGACCCATGAAGGAAATGCCCATGTCAAGGAGACTAAAGCTCTTGCCTTGATCCAAAAATATGAAGCCTTCAAGATGGAGGATGATGAAAATATTGAGAAGATGTTCTCAAGATTTCAAAAGCTAACTGCTGGATTGAGAGTTCTTGACAAGGGATACACAAGGGTTGATCATGTCAAGAAGATCATCAGAAGCTTGCCAAGAAGATGGGGTCCTATGGTGACTGCTTTCAAAATTGCCAAGAATCTGAATGAAGTCTCTCTTGAAGAATTGATCAGTGCTCTGAGGAGTCATGAAATTGAGTTGGATGCTAATGAACCTCAGAAGAAAGGTAAGTCTATTGCATTAAAATCTAATTATAAAAAATGTACTAACGCTTTTCAGGATGAAGAAGTAGAATCTGAAGAATCAGAATCATAAGAAGAAGATGAACTGTCCATGATCTCCAGAAGGGTAAACCAACTCTAGAAGAGAAAGCAAAGGAAGTTCAAGAGCTTCAGAAGTTCAAAGAAGCCTGAAAGAGGAGAATCTTCTGGAGGCAGAAGATCTGACAAGAAGAAGGTCATCTGCTATGAATGCAATTAGCCTGGACACTTTAAGAATGAATGTCCAAAACTTCAGAAGGAGAATCCCAAGAAGAAGTCTCATAAGAAGAAAGGTCTTATGGCAACATGGGATGATTCAGAATCAGAATCAGAATCAGACTCTGAAGGCGAGCAGGCAAACCTTGCACTGATGGCCACAGTGGATGACAGATCAGAATCTACATCAGAATCAGATTCTGAAGAGGTATTTTCTGAACTATCTAGAGAAGAGTTAGTTTCCAGTTTAACTGAACTTCTGGAACTCAAGGCTCATCTTAGTATCAAATACAAAAAGTTGAAAAAGCTATTTGAATTTGAAACTAAGAAGCTGGAAGTGGAAAATTCTGAACTGAAGGAAAAAGTTTTTAAATTATCCAAAGATATTGGATCTCCTTCTGAATCAGAAAAATCCATTCCTAGTCTCAATCATATTCTGAAAGAATATGACTCAAGCTTCAGAAAGTTTCTATCTAGAAGTATTGGTAGAAGTCATCTTGCTTCTATGATATATGGTGTTTCTGGAAACAAAAGGATTGCCGTTGGCTATGAGGGTAATATCCCACATAAATTTGAACCTGTAGATGATTTGAAAATCACATACAAGCCATTGTATGATCAGTTCAAATATGGCCACTCACATGATATTAGGATCACTTCACATGCCAAAAGCTTTAACACTACACACACCAAGAAGCATGTGACACATCCTAAAAAATATCAGGCTGCCAAACCTAAAGAATATCATGTTGTTCCTCCTATTACTTATCATGCTAAACCCAAGTTCAATCAGAACTTGAGGAAAACTGACAAGAAAGGACCCAAGAAACTGTGGGTACCTAAGGAGAAGATAATTTCTTATGCAAATATCATTAGCAGCAAATAAGACAAAGCATAAAATGTCATGGTACCTGGACTCTGGGTGCTCGCGACACATGACGGGAAGAAGGTCTATGTTCCAAGACCTGGTGCTTAAATCTGGTGGAGAAGTCAAGTTTGGAGGAGATAAGAAGGGCAAGATTATTGGCTCTGGAACCATAAGTATTGGTAACTCTCCTTCCATAACTAATGTACTTCTTGTAGAAGGATTAGCGCATAACTTATTGTCCATAAGTCAATTAAGTGACAATGGTTATGACATAATCTTCAATCAAAAGTCTTGCAAGGTTGTAAGTCAGAAGGATGGCTCAATCCTATTTACAGGCAAGAGAAAGAACAACATTTATAAGATTGATCTTTCAGATCTTGAGAAGCAGAAGGTGACTTACCTTATGTCTGTTTCTGAAGAGCAATGGGTCTGGCACAAAAGATTAGGACATGCTAGTTTGAGAAAGATTTCTCAGATTAACAAACTAAATCTGGTCAGAGGACTCCCAAATCTGAAACACAAATCAGATGCTCTTTGTGAAGCATGTCAGAAGGGCAAGTTCTCCAAACCTGCATTCAAATCTAAGAATTTTGTCTCTTCCTCAAGGCCGTTAGAACTTCTGCACATTGATCTGTTGGACCAGTCAAAACAGCATTTGTCAGATTGAACAAATATGGATTAGTCATCGTAGATGATTATAGCCGCTGGACATGGGTAAAGTTCTTAAAACACAAGGATGAGTCTCATTCAGTGTTCTTTGAATTCTGCACTCAGATTCAATCCGAGAAGGAGTGCAAAATCATAAAGGTCAGAAGTGATCATGGTGGTGAACTTGAGAACAAATTCTTTGAGGAGTTCTTCAAAGAAAATGGTATTGCCCATGATTTCTCTTACCCTAGAACTCCACAGCAAAATGGAGTTGTAGAGCGAAAGAATTGGACTCTACAAGAAATGGCCAGAACCATGATCAATGAAACCAATATGGCTAAGCACTTTTGGGCAGAAGCAATAAACACTGCATGTTATATTCAGAATAGAATCTCTATAAGACCTATTCTAAATAAGACTCCTTATGAATTGTGGAAGAACAGAAAGCCCAAAATTTCATATTTTCATCCTTTTGGATGTGTTTGTTTTATTCTGAATACTAAAGATCATCTTGGTAAGTTTGATTCTAAAGCACAAAAATGTTTCCTTCTTGGATATTCGGAATGCTCTAAAGGCTACATAGTATACAACACTAAAACATTGGTTGTAGAAGAATCAATCAATATCAGATTTGATGATAAGCTTGGTCTTGAAAAGCCAACGCAGTTTGAGAATTTTGCAGATATAGATATTGATATATCAGAAGCTGAAGAACCAAGAAGCTCAAGTTGCTGCATCTTTAGATAATCTCAGAATTTCTGAAGAGCCAACAGTCAGAAGATCTTCTAGACTCACCTCATCTCACTCAGAAGATGTGATTCATGGAAAGAAATATGATCCTATCAGAACTAGATCATTTCTAAAGAATGGTAGTCAGAATCAGTGACCAGAATCAGAAGATGAAAAGCTCTATTCATCATCCGAAGCAAATGCAATGCAACACAGCTGTCATCAAGTGTCTTCTGATGGTGAAAACGTGTTTACACGAATGGGAAAAGCGTGAGTGAATCTGATGGGACGCCGCCTTAGGTAACTGTGTAAATCATTTCAATTACAACGTTCTCTCACCTAACGTCAATCATCATTTAATGCATTTGATTTCATTTGATTCTGTAACTGTCATTCTCATAAATTAATTGCATTCTTTTTCAAATCCGCCGCTATAAATATATTTCAAATCATAACGTTTACTTTTTTTCGCTCCCATTCTCTCTCTCCTTCTGCATGCATTTTTGTAACCTCTTTGCCCTTTTCTCTAACCCTAAGCGCAAACCCATAAATATTTCTTGCAATCTCAGTACTGTTTCAATGGCTGCTTCATCATCTCTCAATGCTGGTTCATCTGCTCCTCTCCGTCTTCAAGAAGAAGATCAGCAAATTGTTCCAGTTATCTCCTGCTCTATTCCCAAAAAGGAGTTGGAAGTTATCTGTGAACTTATGGTAGACTTTGATAGTCTTGAAGAACATGAGTTTCATCTTAAAGAAGATATCATAATTCAAGGATGGACTTCATTATTTGCTGAGTTCTGTGGACCGGTTTACCCAGATCTTGTAAAAGAATTTTGGGTGCACGCTGTTGTAGCTCCTAAATCTATTTTGTCTTTTGTTCATGGGAAGTTTGTGGTCGTTACTAAAAACATTCTGAGAATGATGTTTGATCTAAGAAACCCTGAGGGTGCTCATGAAATTGATCTAAGGGCTGATTGGGATGAGGTGTTGGCTACTCTCTATACAGATGTGAAGAAAACCAGTCGTGTCAAGGGCCTGAAGGATCTCTACAAAATCTGGACCAAGATTCTTCTGGGGTGTTTCTATCACAGGAAAGCAACCCATTCTGCAGATTTTGTCAACAATGAGCAGAAATACATTTTGTATTGCATTGCCACTCAGAAGAAGGTTGATGTTATCTACATAATCTTCAACCACATGTGGAATGCTGTAAGGGATTCCAGAAATGCCTTCAGAACAAAGAGGTGTACTATTATTCCTTTTGGAAGAATTATTACAAATCTTCTGGTTCATTCCAAGATTGTTGAGGACTTGGAAGCTCAAGGGACCATCAAAGATCTTGTTGTTGATACTGGAAGTTGCTTGAATGCTCTCACCTTGAGAAAGATGAGTGTTATTGATGTTATCATACAAACCCCTCAACCTCTTCCTGGAGCAAGAAGCATAAGAGATCCTGTTCTTGCTGACTTTGAGTCCTTCTTCAGAAGTGAGCTGCCAGGAGTCAGAACTAAATATCTGAACTCACTCAAGGAAGAAAAAGACAAAGTTGCTCCTGCTAAAGGTGGTCGCAAGAAAGTTTCCACTTCCAGGCCTGTTGCTTCAGAAGATGTTTCAGAAGCTGCACCTGATGCTGTTGTCAAGAAGGAAAGAAGGACAAAGCGAAAATTTGATCATCCTTCTGTTAACCAGGAGAAGGTAGTCCAAAGTGTAGCTGCTGCTACTGTTGTTGTTGAGAAAGCTGCTCAAGAAGAAGTTGTTACTGAAGAAGTTCAGAAAGTTGTAGTTGAAAATAAAAATGGTGAAAAAGAGACTGCTGAGAAGAAGAAGAAGAAGAAGAAGAAGAAGAAGAAGAAGAAGAGAAAAATGAAAAATAAGAATGTGCAAAATTGAAAGGCTGTTGAAAAGAAGAAGACAAGAAAAAGAAAATTGATCATTGAAGATTCGGATGAAGAAGAAGAAGCTCAAGAAGCTATGAATCAACCAGAAGGAAGTATTCAAGGACCAACAACTTAAGTAGTTGAAGGTCAGAAGGCTGTTGATAATGAGATGGAGAGACTGGAATCTGCCAGAAGGAGAGAAATTTCTCTTGGGAAGGCAAAGATTGTGGAAGAGCAGAAGAGTAAGAAGCAGAGGAAACTGGAGGCTGTGTTTAAGGCTATTCAGAAGGTGTCCAAAGGTATACATCTCTCTGAACTTGATTATGTTCCTGCTTTACGTTCAGAAGTTGCACCAATAAATGTTGCTCAAACCCCTGAACCAGTAAATCAACCAGAAAAAGCCCCATCAGAATCACCCATAAATATCCATGTTCTCACACCTACTTCTTCCCCTGTAACCAATACTCTTACCCCTCCTCATTCACCCATCACAAATGCTCCCATTCCTCCATCTCCATCCACAACCAACATTGTTTCTGACCAGGCCCTTGAAACCTCTGTTCTTGATATCCAACCCATTCAAACTCTCTTTCCACCTCACACAAATATATCCACTTCTCAACCCCCACCTCATGCAAACTATGAACCCATTCCTTCCACCTCTCAAAATAATCCTTCTGTATCAGATCTTCCAGATTCTGCATCATATGAGCAATTGCTCTGTGACTGCAATTACACTCCCAAGCCTCGTCCTGAAGCTGAACTGGTAGTGTTAGATTCTGAGAATGAAGCAGAATCATCTATTCGTTTGGATAGAGAACCTCAACCCTACCTTGTTCTGAAACCAGACTCTCCCATAACCAAAATCAAATCCTGCCCGAGCATACCCTATTGGTGTAATCTATGAAATGGTAAAGAGGAATATCAGAAGAGTCTTTGATACTCTCAGAATAGTTGAACATGCTGGATTAAATGATGTTGCTATGCGAAAATTTTGGAGAATCTTCCGAAGAAAAGCAGACGCTTATTTTGAAGAACTTCAGGAAATTTGTGTAGAACTTGCTCCACGTCCTTGTGGAATTCTGAGGAACTAGGAAGACTTCTGGTTCAGTCGTCTTGGAGGGAGATATTGCTTTGAAGAGAAGAAATTCATTGATGATCTTGTAGAAGTGCAAATTTCTGCGGAAATGGAAGCCAATCCTTGTAGGGATATTGTGGTCTGGAGACCTAAGTATCCAGTTCTGACTGGAGACTTCAAGTCACTATTTGACTTTCTGAGGGAAAATCCTTCTAAGGAGGAGCCCAATTTGGTCATTCCAGAAGTTGTTGACCCGCCAGAAGTTGAAGGTCCTTCTGCTCCAAGGAATCTTGCTGCCATTCTTCAAGCTCTTGAGAATGGAGATTCTGATCTTCCTGCTCCTAAGTATGAAGAAGATGCTTATATGGAAGAAGCTGATGCTGAAGATCATCCTGCTGAGACTATTCATGTTGAGGAAAATCATGACGATGATCTGACAATGGAAGCTGCTGCTGAGACTGCTGTCCCTCTGAACAGAAGTTGTGAAGCTTCTTCTGGTGAACCCTCTCTTCTGGTGAAGACTCTAGAGGTTATTCAGAAGAACCAAGCTGAGCTAGCTTCTCGTATGGACAAGCAAGAAGACACCAATGCTGAGTTCCGCTCTTTCATGGAGAGGCAGACTGAGAGCAATGCTGGGATTCATGACATGCTGGCCAAGATTATGTCTAAGCCAGGGTCGTCTTAGTCTTTTGTGTCTTAGTTGTTTCTTTGTTTCTTGCATCTGTCTTCTATGCATCTTCCTTGTACCTTTTGATAATTCTCTTCTGCTATCAATGAAAATTATCTTCTTTTCTCTCATATTGTTTTGTTTTTTCATCTGAATCTTTTGTGTTTTTGATGTGATAAATGATCTCATTTATATTATCAGTTGCTGGGAGAAAGTCTCCATATTTCTAACAAGAATTTGCAAGTTCTATGTCTTTGAGTGTTTTGCAGGAAGTGAAGATATTCTTAAAAGCTCAACATGAGAAGCAAAGACATGAGGAAAAGCAATTCTATATGGAATCAAGCTCATGGAAATTTGAAGCAAGCTGAGTGTTGTAAAGCTTCAAGATCAAAAGCAAGAAGGAAGAATGTTATGATATTCTGATGATAGAATATGCTCTAACTCATTCTTATTCCTTAAATGTTTTGATGCATGTTTTTTTGTTCTAAATGTGCTCTGAAACATTATTGTTTATGCTCTGATACATATTATATGTTCTGATACATATATTATGTTCTGATTCATTCATGCTCTGACTTTTGTCATATAGTTTGTTTTGTAACATTTCAGGATGTAGAGATGCTCTGATGATGCTCTGGTACATTCAACAATGTTCTGATACAATCTAGCATGCAATGATCCAAGAAGAAATTCAAGCACTGAAGCTGTCCTATGGAAGCAAGAAGCAGAAGCTATGAATGTTCTGAAGATCTAAGCATATGTGATCGTCTCAGCTGAAATGGAAAATACTTAGGGAAGTCCTTTATTTATAAATTTCTTCCAATATTTATTTCAGGGGGAGATTATTTATCTCAGGGGGAGATTGTTAATCTCAGGGGGAGACATATTGACACACTATGTTTATATGCTTATGCTATAGCTGTGTAATTGTCTTTAGCCGTCTGATATTCTGATTGCAAATTCATATCATTTAAATATGTTTTTGTCATCATCAAAAAGGGGGAGATTGTTAGAACAAGATTTGTTCTGATCAATATTCTTAGTTTTGATGATAACAATGTATATGAATTTTGTATGGTATAATGTGGTACTGTAATACTATGCAACTTCCATTTCAGGAATTATATAAAGAGTATGCACAAAATCAGCGCAAGAAGCACTGACTCAGAAGGTTCAGCATGCATCATCAGAACATGGTCTGGCAAGACATCAGAAGATGGTCAAGCAGAATCAGAACATGGTCTATGGAAGCATCAGAAGGACTTGAGATCAGAAGCAGAAGCACTGAAGTTCTCATGGTATCACGCTAAGAAGCACTTCAAGGTCAGAAGACAAGAAGATGCTCTGCACCAAGCTGTTTGACTCTGATGATATTCAAACGTTGTTTACACAAACATCAGATCAGAAGCAAGTACAAGATGGCAGGCTACGCTGACTGACAAAAGGAACGTTAGTAGCTATTAAAGGCAACGTCAATAGACACAGCAAAAGCAAGGTTCGAGGTAGTTGACAAAAGAGTGAAACTTTAAATGCAATGCTGTATGGATTACGTAAAGCATTAAATGCTCCCAACGGTCATCTTTTCAAACGCCTATAAATAGAAGTTCTGATGAGAAGCAAAACAACAAACTCTGAGTAATATACAGAAACGCTGTCAAATTCCAAAAGCTCTCAAACTTCATCTTCAACCTCACTACATTGCTGTTGTAATATATTAGTGAGATTAAGCTTAAACTTAAGAGAAAATCATAGTTGTGATAATAGCTTGATTAGAAGCATTGTAACTCTTAGAATTTGTTTACATTAAGTTGTAAGAACTAGAGTGATCAGGTTGTTGATCAGTATACTCTAGAAAGTCTTAGAGGGTATCTAAGCAGATTGTTCCTAGAGTGATCAGGTTATGATCAGTATACTCTAGAAGACTTAGAAGTTGTCTAAGTGGAAAACCATTGTAATCTTGTGTTATTAGTGGATTAAATCCTCAGGTGAGGTAAATCACTCCAAGGGGGTGGGCTGGAGTAGTTTAGTTTACAACGAACCAGGATAAAAATCATTGTGCAAATTGTTTTTATCTTACAAGTTTTAAAGCTACACTTATTCAAACCCCCCCTTTCTAAGTGTTTTTCTATCCTTCATTTAGTTACAGCGACTTCTTTTGGTTCTATGTCGGAGAATGATGACAGGTTGCCGACGATCAAAGCTCGTTCTCCACATACGGTTACCAATTTGTCATTTCGTATGAACTTCAGTTTCTGATGAAGTGTTGAAGTAATTGCCCCAGCCTCATGAATCCATGGGCGACATAGCAAACAACTGTATGTTGCTTGGATATCCATAACTTGGAAAGTGATTTTGAAAGTGTGAGGTCCAATAGTTATGGGAAGATCTACTTCTCCAAAAACTGACTTTCTTGATCCGTCGAACGCCTTGACGATGACGTGACTGTCCCTTAGCGGGAAATCCTTGAAGGATAATCTTGATAAGGTTTATTTGGGCATGACGTTGAGAGAGGATCCATTGTCTATTAGAACTCCTGTGAGAACATCACCCATGCAGCTAACTGAGATGTTGAGTGGCAGGTTATGGTCCACTCCTTCTTCAGGAAGATCTTCGTCACAGAAACTAAGGTTAGTTCCTGCGGAGATGTTGGCAACAATGTTGTTGAATTGCCCTTCGGTAACAAGAGGTTCTACGAAAGCTTGTTTCAAAACTTTCTGTAGAGCTTCCCTATGAGCTTCAGAACTCAATAGTAGGGAAAGCACAAATATCCTAGACGGAGTATGTAGCAGTTGATCTTCAATGTTGTATTCACTCCTCTGGATTAATTTCAAGATCTCATCATTTTCTTTCGCTTGAACAGAATTGGTCAGATGATTGTCTTGCTTATGTGGATCTTCTTCCGAAGGCTTCTCCATATTTTTTGTTGTTCTGTTGAAGACTCATCCACTTCTAGTGACTCGACTCACATCAGCAATGTTGACAACAGATGATAATGGTATTTCCTTACCATTTTCAATGAATGTAGAGTTGTACTTGTATGGTATAGCCTTGCTGGACGCATACGATACAGGACCTGGTAAGTAGATGACTAATGGAACAACTGCTGTCTTCCTGCTGTCATACTTGACTTGCATTGGTTCAACTTGATTAATTTGAGGAGATACGGTAAAGACTTCGTCATCTTCTCTGTTGGCAAGAACTGTAATGGTATTTTCATCCATCAATTTTTTAATGTCGTTGCGGACGCGCAAACATTCTCGTGAATTTCTTCGACAAATTCTGCATCTACTGTAAGGATGGAAATCCGTTTCAAAGTAGGTAAGTCCATTTAAAGTCTTATGGAACCTGACTAACGATCCTTCGAGATCTTCGACTTTGTAGATCTTGTATTCTCCTGGACATCCTTGAACCACTTTGATGTCGCATTCAGTTTTGACTCGGATGTGTTGAATCCATCCTAAGTCCATTTGTTCTTGTAATGTTGCTTGAACTACAGCACGTCCTTGATTATTACTTGGACAATTTTCACATGTGAAGTAGTTGTGAGGTGGCACATGGCCGTACCCAGCTTGTCTAGCATGCATTTTGACGAGATTTTACCCTATATGACGAATGTCGGAGATTTGAATGACATTGGGGTGTTGATCCACCAGATTTACTGAAGCTTCTTTATGATGCGGCAAAGGATTCGCTTGAACATTAGGATTAGTATCTTTGAAGGATAGCATTCCATTCTTCACTAATCTTTGGAAGTCGATCTTGAAAATGAGACAACTCTCAATGTTGTGACCTGGTGCCCCCTGATGATAGGGACAAGATTGGTCCGCCTTGAACAAAGGTGAAGATTCGTTTTCCGGATTTGGAGGACTTTTTGTCTGAATGAGTCCTTTTGTCAGTAGTGTTGGAAATAATTCCGCATACGGCATTGGCACGGGGTCAAAGGGAGGATACCTTAGAGCCCGATTATTATTGAAACTTGGAGGTCGAACCTGTTGCTGAGGTTATTGTGAGCTTTGTTGAAATGGTTAATGAGAAACCTGAGGTTGATAAGTTGGTGTTGAGTTAACAATCGGAGTTACTGTTGCAACTTGAGGTTGAAACCTCTTTCTTGCTTTGTGTTAGATATTGCTGAAGTCTTGATCCTTTTTCTTCTGGAAAGAACTTCCATACTTCCTTGGACCAATAGAAGATTCTGGTTCTTTGTTCAAGCATCCTTCTTGAACTGCTTCTTCTAGACATACGCCCATGTTTACCATTTCGGTAAAGTCACTAGGGGCACTAGCGACCAATCGTCCGTAGTAGAATGGACTCAAAGTTTTGAGATAGAGTTTTGTCATTTCTCTCTCTTCAAGAGGAGGACAAATTTGAGAAGCAACTTCACGCCATCTCTGAGCGTATTCTTTGAAACTCTCTTTATCCTTCTGAGTCATGGCCCGGAGTTGATCTCTGTCGGGAGCCATATCCAAATTATACTTATACTGTTTGATGAAGGCCTCTCCGAGGTCTTGAAAATTACGAATCTCTGAACTGTCAAAGTTCATGTACCATTTCAGTGCAGCACCAGTCAAGTTGTCTTGAAAATAATGAATGAGCAATTGTTGATTATCAGTCTGAGTTGACATCCTTCGAGCATACATCATGAGGTGACTTTGTGGGAATGAATTCCCTTTGTACTTCTCGAAATCTGGTACTTTGAATTTGTGAGGAATCTTAACATTTGGAACCAGACAGAGGTCTACAGCGTTCTTTCCAAATAGATATTATCCTCGGAGAGTCTTGAGTTCCTTCTGCATTTGCAGAAACTGTTCCTGGAACTCGTCCAATCTTTCATACACTCCAACATCCTCACTAGGAGCATGATGATATATTTGTCCGCTTGGCGGAGGAAAAGTATGCACAATTGGCTGTGGAGAAGCAATGACGGAAAATCTTGGAATATCAGCATTCTGTTGCACATAACTCATTGTTGTTGCTCTTGGAACTTCTATTTTCAGAGGTTTGTAACCCTCCGGTGGATGCATATCCATTGTGACCCTTGGAACTTCAGAAACTAGGGGTATATACCCTTCTGGAATAAAATTATACGGCATGCCCCAAGGTCGGTTGGCCGGCATCGTATACTGAGGAATATGAGTAGAAACAATCTCGGAAACCACAATCCTTTGGGGTTCTTGTGGTGGAGGTCGACTTTGTGAAACCACCAGGGCTTCTACCATACTTTTGAGCCTTTCAACAAATTCCTTGAGAGTGGTAACCTCTTCTCTGAGTTCTCCATTCTCTTGCTCTAAGTCGTCCATTCTTTTCTTGCGACTTGAATGAGTGTTGTATGAATGAGACAACTTGAATGCCTTTGTTCTTTACCTCCTTCTCCTCCTCTCTTTCTGGAGAAAGGAAAGTGACGATTAGATCCGCGAAAATTCTCGTGTCAGTGCTTACGACTAAAGCGATGCATGCAATTAAATTAATGTTTTTCAAGGAAACACCATAATTACATTATGAAACATCAAACTTTTATTGATTAAGCGAAACGCCGTTTTTTGCACACTTTGAAAAAGGGAAATACAGAGAAACAGAGAGAAAGGACTCTAAAACTTTGACGACGAGTCGACTTCATGTTCTAACATCTTCTTCTATTTCTTGAGCTGAGGGTTCTCTGACGTGAGTTGATCGATGATCCAGGAAGCAGGAGGGATATGATGAGAAAGTGACGTTTGTGACACTTGTCGTTCGAGCGCTTCAAGTAACTCATCCTTCCTTCTTAGGACGTTCTGAATCTTTACATTTTCCGTGTTGACGATTCGATACTTGTTTCTCCAAGCATTCCTTTCTTCACACATCTTGGTTAATGCCTCTTGTAGTTTCTCAACGTCGGTGGAGAAAAGGAAGATTGGTTCCCTTAGGGGAATAGGTTCCCTGAGCTTGAATGCCCTGACGCGTACCCAATGGAGGTAAGGATCTAGGGAGATGCAAAGATGTTTTCCTAACAATCTTCTCCCTTTGCTGTAAACAAGACGCCAGTCTTGGACAATTTCCTTCTTCAGCATGTTACCATGATCGTCAATGTTCTTGAAGAACAGACCTTCCAATTGAATACTACTTGGTATATTTTTCATGGGATAGCCGTATTGACGACGGGCTAAAGCTGGATTATAGCTGATTCCTCCCTTAGTTCCAATAAGGGGTACGTTGGGATAACTTCCGCAACTGAAGATGATCTTGGTTTCGTCGTTGTCAGGACTACAGCAATCAATGTCCGAGTGAGTGAGGGACATGATTTTTTGTGACCAGCAGAGGTCATCCCTCATGTTCCAAAAAGTGCTAGACTTTGGCAGGTGCGAGACGAACCATTCATATAACAACGGTACGCAACATGTGATTAATCCTCCTTGATGCAGGTTTCTTGAATGCACGGAGTGGTAAGCATCCGCAAGCAAGGTTGGAACTGGATTTCCAATTAAGAAGATCTTAATTGCGTTGATGTCGACAAAATTGTCAATGTTAGGAAACAAAATAAATCCGTAGATGAGCAATGCCAAGATGTCCTCAAAAGCACTCATATCTTGGATGCTGACAAAGTACCGAGCTTGATCCAACAGGAACTTGGAGGGCAATCCTTGAATTCCTCCTTTATTCACCATATGAGTTCTGATGTTGACTACGTTCAAGGGAGTAGTTGCAGCAATGATGATGTCGTCAGGATTCTTTTCCAAACCGGAGTATGGATCTTGCGCATACACGGGTATTCCAAACAGAGGAGAGTACTCCTCCAACGTAGGCATGAGTTAAAATCTGGAAAGGTGAAGCAGTGATACGTTGGATCGTAAAACTGTACCAATGTGGGAAAGATCCCATCGACAATGTTGGTATTGAGAAGAGGCAGGAGATTTCCATAATTCTCCTTGAAAGCTTAGGGGTTGAACAGCAGTTTTCCAAGCTTTTCCAATTCCTCGACCTTAGGAATTTTGAAGGTGTATTTCCTAGCTCTCTTTATTCTGTAATCCATGGTAAAAATCCTTAAGTCCTTTCTCCGTTTCTCTCTTTCTCTCTCTGAAGTTCAAAACGTTCATTATTTAGTTTCCTTGAAAAACGACTCGAAAAAGACTCTTTTTTTGTTTTTTAATATTTATGATGAATGCATGAATGCGCACACAAGAGTTTTTAACAAACATGGCGTAGAAGGGTATATTGGTCATGGAGTCACATCGCAAACCTCGCCCCATGGTAAACTAAGGATAAGGATTTTTGTACCTGTAAAACGGGTTCTAGGGGTCTTAAAGCTTTTGCGCAATCTTAAAGATACGTTGACTGGTATCTATAAGAGAGTTTTCTCTGAGTGTAGTATCTGCGTGAGAATTACTTTCGTAATCACCGCTCTACGTCCTAAAAAGGCTTTAAGTGGGGTTAATGTGTTTCTTGATCCTCTTGGTAGAAATAAGTCTCGGAATGCATTGGCGCAGTTAATCACAACCAGCCAGGCAAATCCCAAGAGTAGATTTGGGAACCAAGTTTAGAGGGCCTTCACCGAGAAGACATCCTCAATCCTATCTTATGTTGCACTCAAATCCGGGTATAGGATTTCTCACCACAAGGGGGAATCAAGCCCTTTCCCGATACAAAACATATAAAAATAAACAAGTATAAATGCAACAAACACATGAAATGACATAGAGGTTAGGCAGGACCTTTCTTGTTTGAGGGGGAATTTGGCATCCCTAATTCCTCATTGGGGTTGGACCAGCACAGGTCAACCATTGGTTTGGATGGAAACCAAGGTTATTACTTGTCCCCAGCAGAGTCGCCATTTTTCTGTGGTGTAATTTTCTTTACCTCCCCGTTTCACTTGGGAGGACGACACGCTAGACCCTTCACGCGAAATTTGGAAGGAGAATGCGCCCGGGATGGGATGAATTTTGTTTCAGTTCTTCCTACAATATCACACGAACTTTTTAATTATCCTACGAGGAGGAAGGGGAAAAAGATCTCATATAAACCCTAGGAGTTTGCTCAGTGTGGGGATTCACCTAGACTAGAAATTTTGGAGTACGGGAGGTCGGTTATACATAGGGAAGGTTTTAAGCACCCTACATATTCGTAGTACTCTACGGGAACCTTCTCTGTGTCTATGTGTTTGTATTTGTTGCTAATGATTTGGAAAGTTTCTCCTTTTTGTTAGGAGAGAGAATTGAATTGATTGAAAAAGACAGACAGACTGACTATTTTGGTTTTTTATTAGCTCGCTGAGATTCCTTGTAACCTCATGCCTACATATCCCTAATGGAAGTCAGAACTTTTTGTAGTTCGAGGAACTAATTAGGGAAATTAATTGTTTTTGGTGCCTTGCTCGAAGCTCAAGGTTGAAGCTTGAATTAAATCTCTATTTACAGTAAAGAGACATGAAATCATCTCTACAGAGAGGTATTTCTACTATTCCACCACAAACATTTTAAAGTGACAGAAAAGCTGAGTTTGTTTCATTAAGAGAGGGACCTTACTTGGTTGTGTACAAGTATGCCAGTCATGTGTCTCTTGAATGAAAGATTCTCGACCAAATTAGGGAAAGTTGTACAAGTCTGCCGATGTACCAGAGCATGCCTTTCACGAGTCCTAAATGGGAGAATATTTGAAATGATTGTTTGTTTGAAATGATTGTTTGTTTGAAATGATTGTTTGTTTATGGTGAGATAGGAGAAATATCTCCCTATAAAGATAAGCTACTTCTATCTACTATACGAAAGATTTGATTTTTAGCTGTCTTGAATGAGGCCCAGGCTTGAGGCTTTTTTTATTGTTTTTATTGACACTGGGAGATGACTCCACTAGAAATTAACTTTTAATGATTTTTGTGTTCTGTATGAAGCCCAGAATTGAGGCTGACTCTACCTAGGGAGACTATTTTGTGCCTTGTATGAAGCCCATGGTTATGGCTGACTCTAGCTAGGGAAGACTTTATTTTGTGCCTTGTATGAACCCAAGGTTGTGGCTGACTGTTGAGGAAACTAAGTATGGATGACTCTATGGGGAAAAGATCCTGAAGGTTAGGAATATTTTGACACATGAAATGTTGTTTACCTGCCTTGCACAAAGCCCAAGGTTATGGCTACTTGATGGTGAAGGACTCACTAGGGAGACTCTATTATCTGCCTTATATAAAGCCCAAGGTTGTGGCTGACTCTGGATAGGTGAATACCTATGAGTAGGGTTTTGACTCTAAGGGGAATATGTGCCTTGTACAAAGCCCAAGGTTCAGGCTGAATTTTTAATGGGGAAAGATCTACCAGTGTGAGATCTTCTGACTCAGAGGGGATTTTTGACTCTGTTGAGGATTATCCTATTGCTTAGAGACTAAAGGTTGACCCTTCTGGGGATTGTGCTTTTGTTAAGAAGGGATAGATGAATTTTATTAAAATGAAGGAATTAATGGAGGCTAACCCTTTCCAGGGGTTTTTAGACTTTAAGGAGGAGTGATTAACTATTTGAGACTTCTTGTTTAAAGCCCAAGATTATGGCTGACTCTGACTGAGGATAGACAGATGTGGAACCTAGACTCTGCTAAGGAGGAAAATTATTGAAGATTGAGAATAAAGGTGACAAAGACTGTCCATGTCTCTCATTCCAAAAGGTGAACTCAACACTGAGGTTAAGACAATCTTAGCTTGTTTGATGACTGGTTTGAAGAGTGGAAGAAACTCACCAGGGTAGGCTAAAAGGTGACTAAAGACATGTTCCTATGTTTATAAGAAACCTGATGGGTCCTTGTATACAAGCTCAAGAGAAAGCTGGGAATATGCTTTTAAGAAGCCTGTGGGTCCTTGTATTGTAGGACTAAGAGGAGGCTAATCGAGGATCCTTGTTATAGAACAATAGAAAGCTATGTTGGTTTTGAACTTATTTTGGCTCTAAGCAAATGGGTAAGAGGTTTCATCGGGAATAATTCCTCTCGGGTAGATGTGTCCTATTTTTGTTCTAAGGCTTTTTTCAAGATGTTTCACCGGGAATAATTCATCTTGAGGTTTGAACTAAAGATCTCTAATTAGGAAAGAGCCTTCACCGGGAAGACATTCTCAATCCTAGGCCATAGTCCTATAATATATATATATATATATATATATATATATATATATATATATATATAGTTTATCTGTCCTAATGTTGTACTCGGACGTAGTTCTAAACAATATATATAATATACAGTTTATATTTGACACTAATTTAAATGAAAGCTTGTAAATGGAAATCTATAAAGCCTAACCTGGATGGAGTGGAGGCCTTTGAAAGATGTATGTACAAAGCCTTACCGCTAGCTTGGTTGTTTATTGATAACAGTTGAAGGTTTAATTGTAACCAGTTAAATATTTTATTTAAAATAGAAGAAGTGAAGATGGACACTAGGTCACATAGGTATCTGAAGAGTTTCACAGGGAATAATGCCCTTCAAATACCAGAAGAATGTTTTGAAATCAGAAAAAATATTGTGTAAATATAGTTTTGAAAAACAAACTATGAAAAGGAAAAGGTGTTGGGTCTTACACTCTAATAGAGAACCACTAAAATTGATTTACTGTTTATGAAAAACAGTTGAAGAGATTTTGCTGGATGTAAGGTTTTGTTGAATGAAAACCTTAGTCGTCTGTTTGTTCGAAGTTTGAAAACAGTTTGAAAATTGACAAAAGACAACTTAATTATGATAAAGGCAAAGCCTATACCTAATTAAGACCTAAATAACTAGGGTTTTATCACAAAAATATGTACAAGTGATTAAGTTTTGAAAATCAAATGAAAACTATATTTTTTAAGTATTAAAATATACTTAAAACATATGATTTTAAACCTAATTAAAACATATTGAAATAATATATTTTTTGTGATTTTTTTGGATATTCTCAAAATAGGTGTATTAAATGAGAAGTGTGTGAATAATCAAGTAAAAATGATTTAATTTAATGGGTGAAATAATTATGTGAAGTTGTGAAGAATTTAGTTGAGAAAAGTGGTAAAAAATTAGGTTTTGTCTTCACCAAGATTTGAACACACGCCCTCAAAGTCATCAGCTCAAAACAACACCACTGGGCCAAGCGCCAGTTGGTGATTATAACGCGCGTTCATTTGGTTATGTTGTAAAACAAGTTGGAAATCTTTGAAAAAATAAAAGGATCAAAAAGTTTGGGGCGAGGGGGATTCGAACCCCATACCTTGGGCACGCGCAACACACAAACTCTCTTTACCACTGGGCTATAACGATGTATTCGTTATATGACTACCTTGTATTAAATATATTTTAAAATTGACCAGGAGTATTTGAAAATGGCGCGCCAACCAACATCTTCGTCTTCAACCTCTAGCTCCCATGAATTCAAAATTCCAGCTCTCTCATTTCTCAACCAAATCAGATGATGTAAACATCAAACTTGTAGATGATGATAGAGGGTTTTTAATCCTCTGATGATGCTGAATGAAATGGTATCGAGTTTTAACAAAAAGAGTGCTCAAATTAAAGAGGTGGAGTTCAAAAACCTACCTCTGAAACTGAAGGTCGTGATGATGATGGAGAGCTTCTGGCTTTGAATGAATGATTGCAAAAGCTTCCTGGGACCTTGTTGATGCTATCTGGGCACTAAGATTGCTTTGAAAACCTCTGAAATAATCTACTCGACCCCTCTTGCTTGAGCTTCAAGTAGAAATTGAAGATGATGATTCTGCACCTACAGATGAGCTGCGACCATCTGGATAGCTTCACTACGCCCTAAGGAATGTGTATGAACGCATGGATTTGTTTGACACCCTCTGAATTGATCTATAGACCTCCAATTGACTTTGCTCCAAATTGAAAGTGAAGATGGTGTTCTTGCACTTACATAAGTGTTCCAGGTGCTTGGATCATTTCTAATAAACCTCCTTGAGATGTTAGAAGGCTTACTTTCAAAAGAAGAGATCTAGTTTGAAGAATTCGATTCTTCTTGCCAAAGAACTTTTGAAAACCAGAAGCATGAGGGAGAGAAGGAGAAAGCAAGAATTGGAGTTGCTTTGATGTGCTCATTACTAAGGTATCCACTTCTATTTATAGGCAAATGATGCAGAGTAGTTTGGGAGAGTGAGCTTGCTGAGTGAAGTAGTTTTGGTTTCTTGGTCATGAAGAAATTCAATGAATCTCCAAGATGCAATGATGGATTTTTGATACCACTCCCCTAGCCCTCGGTTTTGCTTGATCTTAGGGGACAATTTTGTTACAGAAATGTGCTCCAATTGGTTGGGAGAAGATTCCTTTGGTGATTCACTCTTTTGCCATAAATTCCCAAATGTAATCATTACATAATCACATGCCTTTGTTTTAGGGAATATTCTTCAATCCTTATGAAATGATGAAAATGGATGTATGGCATATCTACTGATGTGTTATGGATCATGTAGCATCAATTGGTAGAGGCATTTGAACAAATTTGCAAAGTTTCAAAATTGGACATGACCTATAATATCACTCCATGAGCCCAACTTTGAACAATCATAAATCCTAGATAAAAATGAATTTGGAGAAGGTTGAGCACAATTTGGAAAGCTATTAATATGTACTTCAATTCATTAGTTTGGAGTTTCTTCAGAATCATTTGGGAAAATTGTGTAAAATGGGCCCAAAGTTTGAACAAAACTAGGTTAAAAACACTTAGAATTTTTCTAAGTTTTTATGACCTATAACTTCCAAAGCTCATATCTCTTAAATGATTGATCTCTTGAAAAAAGTTCCCATGTGGGAAGTTGTTTTATTTGGTGAGATCTACAACTTTCATGTGTAGGTGAAATTTTGAGATCCATGAACTAGGTCAAAATACACTAGTTTGACTTTTTGTTGACTTTTTGATTCTTAATTGATTTTCTTGATTGTTCTTGGTCAAATGACTTAAATAATCATATGTTGATGATATTGATCCTTAAAAGTCATGGTTTGACCCAAAATCCTAAAAGTCAAAGGTGATTTTGTACAGTTGACTTTTTCAGATGAAGTGAAATCTTGGATTTTTGTGATGAATCAAGCTCTCCTCCTCAGATGGATGGTATGAATGGATTATATTGAGGTAATAGATGTACTTGAGCTATGTTTTGAGTTGTGGATCCATGTCCTAATTAAAAGTCAACTGTCCAGGTGAATTAGGTCTGAAACCCTAATTGTAGATCAGATGAAATTGATGACCGTAGACCTTGAACCGAGGTACAATACCCAGTGGATATTGCCATATGGATCATTTGAAGATTATTGAACCCTTTGAGTGATGTCTTTGAGATTTTTAGGGTTTCCCAAATGTGGTCCCTGATTTTAGTCCTTGATGGGCTCAAAACCCTAGTCTGGTGAACTGAGTATACCTGAGCCTTGACGACTGGGGTCTAATCAATCATAGGTGAATGAATGAATAATTTGAATCTTGTGATTGTATTAAAGGTTATTCTTATATTGATTGGTTCTTTGCTTGAACCCTTTTGTCCTTGAGCACCCTCGATGGAGTACCAGATGAGCAAGTGACTACTCTGAGTACCTGACTTGAATTTGATGAAATGTCTGGAAGTGTGATATCTCAGGGGGGTCAAAATTAGGGTATGACACATTCTAAGGAAGTTGTTTGGGTTGGTGAACGCTGAAGGTGTTAATGACGCAACTCTTAGAACTGATTGGAATGCTGTATACGCAGAAATCTTTCAGAATGGAAAGAACTCCAAGGAAGTTAACGATCTGAAAACTATATACAAGGTATGGACTAAGATCCTTCTGGGTTGCTTCTACCACAGAAAAGAAACAAGTTCGTCAAACTTCGTAGACAAGGACCAACAATACATTATGTATTGTATTGGTAAGCATGAAAAAGTGGATCCTCCCTACATCATCTTCAATCACATGTGGCATGCGGTGAATGATTCTAGAGCAGAGAACAGACTGAAGTATCCAAAAAGCAAAAGGAACATTATTCCTTTTGGGAGAATCATCACAAATCTTCTGGTACAAACAAAAATAGTTGAACATCTGGAGAATGCTGGCATAATCAAAAATCCTTACACCATTATTGGAAGTACTATGAATGCTCATACTTTGAAGAAGAAGGGCATAATCAAGTATATTGGTTCTACTCCTCAAGTAAACACAAAAGTTAGGTCCAGAAGAGGTCCTACTCTGGCTGTTTTTGAGTTGTTCTTCAAGAATGAACGTTCAGAAGTTATTTTCCACTACATTGCTATGCACAGGGAAGCTGGTTCTGATTGTGATCCTATTTGGATAAGCAAGCAGAAAGCTATCACTACTGCGGACCAAGTTCCAATAGTTGTGCAAGAGAAGGAAATGAGAACAATGAGAAAGCTAGATCTTCCAACCAATAGTGAAGAAAAGTGTCAAGAGAAGAAAGAAAAGAAGGAAGAATATAAGAAGGAACAGAAGAAAGAAAGAGAAGTAGAAAAGAAGAAGGAAAAGAAGAAAAATAAGAAAAAGAAAGACTAAGAAAAGAAAGAAGCAAAGAAATATAAGAAGAAGGAAGTGGAAAAGGAAAAGGAAGACTTGAAAGGAAAGAAGAAGGTAGAGATACATAAGGAGAATAAAAGGAAAACAGTTGGAGAAGGACCTGCAAGGCCTCACAAGAAACGAGCTCCAGGTATTGTAATTTCTGAACCTGATTCTGCTCCTGTTTTTAATTCGAAGAATGTATCAACAAAAGCTAACTCACAAATTCAACCAGAAAAAGCCCCACCTAAACCACCTCCAATCACCAAAGTTCCTACCCCTCCTCCTTCACCCAAGTCTAAAGGCAAATCGCCTATTCTTGATTCTGAAACCCCAGTTTCTGAACCTATCTTTGAAGCCACACCTCTTAACACCATCACTCCTCCTCACGCCACTATATCCATTTCTCAACCTCCTCCACATTCCAACTATGATCGGGTTGACGCTGTGGTGTTTTTCCAACTCCCTTCATCAGAATCATCTTTTTCTGATTCTTTTCACGACCTCATGCATTCATATAAACAACAATCTAAACCTTCTTCTGACCCCGTTGTTGTAGTCTTGGACTCTGGCAACGAAGAAGAATCATTGTTTGTTCTTGATAGAGAATCTCACCCTTATGCCTTCTATCATCCAGATAAACCAATTTCTTCTCTCCATCTCCAAATACCAAACTCTCCTCCCAGAACATCACCTCCAAAACCTTCTGTTGATACACTTTTTGAATTGTTAATGTAACACCCTTCTAAACCCCCGCGGAAAATACAATAATAATCAGAGTAAACATGAAATACAAGGATGTCACAACTTCTTTAACATAAAATACCATAGTCATTTGTCATGCCACACGAGGAACCATTTAACATAAATACAATTCATGTTCAACACAGCGGATTATAATTCATAACATTGCATATTCATCATCATTCATGCAAGTTACTCTAATACAATTATAAAACAACAAAGCCAACAGAGTAATTCGTCTCTAAACTAGCGTTCCCCAGTGTTACAATCAGAGCATGACTCGACACGAACTACGGGCTAGCCTACAAGCTATCTTCACCCAATCAAGACGCCGCTACATCCTTAATCTAAAATGATCAAAGTAAGGGTGAGTTTCATTCGAATTAATAAGCATTATGCAATCATAAGCAATAAAATCTCATAGTAATTATCATCCACTCAATCATACACATAATCGGAATTATTACAACAAGCAAGCATCAATCCAACAATATTGGCCATCGGCCCACAACTCATCAATTTCATCAATGATCAAGTTATATTAACAACATCTTCTCAATACATCAATCATGTAAACACACCAAGGCATAACACTGGATCTCATCCAATCATGTTATAACCAATGCATATGATGCAATTGACACTATGCATGTGGTACCAAAATTCGTGAATCACATTCACAGGACTTCTCTCTTTGATACTGCCCTCTAGTCGCTCACACCCCACATGGGCACACGACTACTGCCTCATCGCTCACACCCCACATGGGCACACGATGACTTCTCGCTAATCTCCGCACAATGGGAATTAGCCTTCCAATGCAAATGATTTATGAATAATGCACACATGACACATACTTACATCTTCATACATCATCATCATTCCGATGCTTAACATCGCTTAACACCTCTTACCAATAAGGTCACAACAAGTATGTACATGTTTAAGCATCATTCAATCATTCACATACATACACCACATCATCACAATAACATACACATCATAGTAATGTTAATTGCCACCATAACCAACATATTAATATTAACAACATATTAATATTCACAATCATCAATCATCACCATCATCATACATCGTTACATCTATCATCATTACACACCATGTAATAAATTGATAAAACAACTCAACAACATAATCACAAAACATGTATTCATTTACGACATGTTATAAACCAACATCACCCAATGAATATCATGATCCCATCACCGATACAAAACATGTATCAATAATCATATATAATTAAGCACATATACATATACTATATTCCAATTCATCAATGATCAAATCGAATTAAAATAAAGTTGGTCACTGCCCATTTCATCACTTTATCAAATAAAGCATCTCATTAGCTTCGCAACGCCCAAAACGGCACATAAAACAGATACACGGATCAAAAGTTACGGGTTTTTAAAGATAAAACATTTTTAGAAAATATGCTGCAGAACCCGGGTTGTCCCTACGTGGGAACCGGTTCCTGGCAGCTTCAAAGTCTCGTCTCTGGTTTTTACTATGGGGAACCGGGTTATCCCTACATGGGAACCGGTTCCCAGCTACCCAGAATCCATATTTCTCTGTTTTTACAAGGGGGAACCGGTTCGTCCCACATGGGAACCGGTTCCTACGTACCTGCACAGCAAAAATCACCATTTTGACAGCATTTACCATATCTCATTTCCCCAATTTCAGGTACATACGAACATACACACAATTATCATTGACTTTCACACAATTACACATTTCAAACAAGTTATTGACATGTATTAACATCATATGTCACAAGTATCAACAGAATCATGTCAATTCATACAAGATTATCAAAACCTAACAAAATTCCCAACCCGACACGTACGATTGAACTAGACCACAATCCTAATCAATCATACTACCTACAATCACATAAGGAATACTAACCCGAAGAATCCCCCCTTACCTCAGAGTCGAATCTTCGAAGATCTTCTTCCCCTTTGGCTCTTCTCACTTCACGTGTTCTCCCTTTCTCAGAGTCTGTCTCCTTTTCTCTCCTCTTTTCCCAATTCCTTTATTTTATGAAAAATAAAATAAAATATTATAATGGGCTTGCTTAGTCAACACCCCCTCTTCTGCTAATCACCACTCTAGGCCCAATGCCAATAACTCATCATTTTCCAAATAATTCCAAATAAAAATACTAAAATTCCAATTATTTAATTTAAATCTAAATTAAATTAATAAACTGAAATTATGGGGTGTTACAACTCTCCCCCACTAAAAGAGTTTTCGTCCTCGAAAACATACTTCAAGTAAAAGTCCCAGATAAGAGTACTTCATTTGACTGTCCCATTCTCCGTTAACACCTTCTTGGTCGAGTCTCAAAATTCATCTGACATAACCAACACAAGCATATCTCATGCATTCAATCTCAGTTCTTACGTTGCATTTGACCATCCCCAGGTGTACCACTCGCTATAACTCCAACGGTTAACAACAATGAAACTTCGAGGTGCGATCCATACAATACGCTCAACAACTGAATAATACAATTACACAATCCATGGTATGATCGCAACTGATCAACACTGTAGTAATAGATTCCATTTACCCCCGTACCAACCTTAGGCACACTCTTCCAATTGAGCGATAAAGTAATACTTACACTTACTCAGAGCAAATTCCCGAGTTACTTCATCTATGAAAAACATTCCCACTATCAGAACAAGCACACATCAGTAGTTATAATTACATAGTTCATCATCCTCAATATACCATTGCTTACAAGATAGCTCAACTGAGTCCCACTCTCCACTAAGAATCAAATCAACTTCGTCCTTCGTAGGGTATAATCCCTCATTACATTCATAAATTTACATAACACCTTACAACAGTACAAAATTATTATGGCATTACATAGTATCAACTCGTTGTCTTAACTTCTCCGAACACATACTCATTAACTACATTCAACCATAATAGGATATCCATCATCTCGGCAATTATTCAAAAGGGTTCTAATCCTTTGGCACGACATCCTTATGTCTACGAGATTCCAAATCCAACCTATAGATCAACATATATTCTCTATGTAGGATTCCGACATAATAATTCCTCACTGCTCACGAGTAGCACTCATAATACCACTCTACATCATACTTTCGCTGTACGACTACGACTACTCGTCTTAAGTCACCGTCCAATACTTTACACTCCTCCATATTCACTTCCTCATAAGTTCCCACAATATGGTGAGTGGTTATTCTCACATCTCAGCATTCATCACATCTTATACCATTACGGTAACAAGCAACCTTATACCATCTATATGATTCCGCCTATTATCAACAAGAGATTAAGGGTGATCAAGTCCTCAATTTGTCAATAGGTAGCCGACAATCATATTTAAGCATAAACCGTTGTTACTACATAATAGCGTCTTTTCCGAGTTTGCACCCAAACTCATTAACATTTCCATAGTCTAATAATTCTCTATGGTGTCCTTCTTCTAGAATATTCTTTTTCAGCTCGGTAACATCTGGAACACAACTGCGACTTCTAGACCTCATTACACCATCCTCGTCAATTCTGAATTCATTGTCTTTACCTTTGTAATTCAAGGTCGACTCATCGATCAACTCAACATCAGCTTTCTGACTTTCTCTAATCTCGTCTAGAATACCATTAGTCAGTCTCAGCATACCCAATCCAACATTAGTAGGAACACCTTCACATACCAAACTTAATTCTCTGAATTGTTCAATTAAATCCAACTCTTTCACCATCAGCATCGACATTTTTAGAGGCAACCTTGTACCATACAAATAATGTCACTGCAACATCAAAACAAAACCATGGCTGCCAATTCTAAATCATGAGTCAGATAATTACTTTCCTGCGCTTTCAATCGTCCCGACGCATAAGTTACTACTTACTGGTTTTACATCAATACACCATCCAAACCCATCAACGACGCATCACAATATACCACAGATGGTTCCAAAGTCTATTTCACTTTTTCTACTGATTTACTCATCACTCAAATCCATCGATACTTAAATCATCTTTATCATCTTATTCATCAACGACACATTCTACTCGACTTCGTTTCAACAATCGTGGTAATAGGCATCCCTATTCAACACTTGTTCATGCTTCCTTAACCGACATCATAATATCTCCTCATAGGACCAGTCTATGGTATTTATAACTCTTCCACAATGTAGAACATAATCTCTCCTCTTTGTGGGTTCAAACGGTACATTAATCCGACACTCAGAGCTCAAGACATGAATTTTCTAATTGTTATCCAAAAATGCAACACCGACGCCATGCTGCGACACTCTATACGATATCTCCAGAACTCCTCAATTGGTAAATTCAATTCTTAAAATTACTTCTCAACAAACATTATAATTATTGCTTCAATCCATTCAACACTGACACTGACATCCCGTGCAGTACCAATAAACAAGTCTAGTTATAAGAACAAGAGTCACCGCAACTACACCTCTTTCCAACGTCACCCTGTCACAATTAAATGTGTTACAGCTGCTGCAACCATTTTTATAACAAAGTTCATCTCGTTAGCATTCCGACGCTTCAAACGGAACTCAAATCGGATGTCCAGAACTCCAGTTATGAATTTTCGAAATTTCATAACAATTCAGCAATCTTCCTGCGATTTGCTTACGGAAATTCTACTCCAAAACTCATTCTTTTCAAATTAATCTCATTATTAACATCATCTTATCACATCTCTTCGCTTCCAAACTTCTTATAACTTAAACAACACATTTCATCGCTGAAGTTCGATTTCTGCAACATCCTGAAACCAAATTCATGTACGCCATCATCAACCATCTTATCCTTGAGATCATACTCGTGTCTTTGCATTACTCACACTTCGAAACTTTCTCAACAACATCGATAACCTCTACTATCATCTCCATTACTTACTAGTAATCCTACGACAAGGTCTACGACAATACTTCCTTTAATCACTGCTTCAACAGCGACCTTTCACATAAGGCTACTCACACAACAACATCACAGTCCATCAGTAGCACTTGAAGCATCACAACTTCGAAATTCCATTTTCCAGAAATAACCATCATCTATTCCGAGACACATCCAACTGAAATAACAACCACATTCTTCAGCCCATGTCACCTTTACTTCAGGAAACAATAACTCTACACTCTTGTACTGCTGCTCTGCGCATCACTCTATCATCTTGCATATGAGACATATCCGAGAAGCATAGCTTCTCCCCCACTAGTTTCAATCCCACTTCTGCAGACAAACAGTTAGAACACACTGAGTACCAACAGTGTTTCACACACATGTCGCGTACCGAAAGGAAATTAACAACAAGACTCTAGTCACAACGACCGACTATGCTCTGATACCACTATTGTAACACCCTTCTAAACCCCCGCGGAAAATACAATAATAATCAGAGTAAACATGAAATACAAGGATGTCACAACTTCTTTAACATAAAATACCATAGTCATTTGTCATGCCACACGAGGAACCATTTAACATAAATACAATTCATGTTCAACACAGCGGATTATAATTCATAACATTGCATATTCATCATCATTCATGCAAGTTACTCTAATACAATTATAAAACAACAAAGCCAACAGAGTAATTCGTCTCTAAACTAGCGTTCCCCAGTGTTACAATCAGAGCATGACTCGACACGAACTACGGGCTAGCCTACAAGCTATCTTCACCCAATCAAGACGCCGCTACATCCTTAATCTGAAATCATCAAAGTAAGGGTGAGTTTCATTCGACTTAATAAGCATTATGCAATCATAAGCAATAAAATCTCATAGTAATTATCATCCACTCAAACATACACATAATCGGAATTATTACAACAATCAAGCATCAATCCAACAATATTGGCCATCGCCCCACAACTCATCAATTTCATCAATGATCAAGTTATATTAACAACATCTTCTCAATACATCAATCATGTAAACACACCAAGGCATAACACTGGATCTCATCCAATCATGTTATAACCAATGCATATGATGCAACTGACACTATGCATGTGGTACCAAAATTCGTGAATCACATTCACAGGACTTCTCTCTTTGATACTGCCCTCTAGTCGCTCACACCCCACATGGGCACACGACTACTGCCTCATCGCTCACACCCCACATGGGCACACGATGACTTCTCGCTAATCTCCGCACAATGGGAATTAGCCTTCCAATGCAAATGATTTATGAATAATGCACACATGACACATACTTACATCTTCATACATCATCATCATTCCGATGCTTAACATCGCTTAACACCTCTTACCAATAAGGTCACAACAAGTATGTACATGTTTAAGCATCATTCAATCATTCACATACATACACCACATCATCACAATAACATACACATCATAGTAATGTTAATTGCCACCATAACCAACATATTAATATTAACAACATATTAATATTCACAATCATCAATCATCACCATCATCATACATCGTTACATCTATCATCATTACACACCATGTAATAAATTGATAAAACAACTCAACAACATAATCACAAAACATGTATTCATTTACGACATGTTATAAACCAACATCACCCAATGAATATCATGATCCCATCACCGATACAAAACATGTATCAATAATCATATATAAATAAGCACATATACATATACTATATTCCAATTCATCAATGATCAAATCGAATTAAAATAAAGTTGGCCACTGCCCATTTCATCACTTTATCAAATAAAGCATCTCATTAGCTTCGCAACGCCCAAAACGGCACATAAAACAGATACACGGATCAAAAGTTACGGGTTTTTAAAGATAAAACATTTTTAGAAAATATGCTGCAGAACCCGGGTTGTCCCTACGTGGGAACCGGTTCCTGGCAGCTTCAAAGTCTCGTCTCTGGTTTTTACTATGGGGAACCGGGTTATCCCTACATGGGAACCGGTTCCCAGCTACCCAGAATCGATATTTCTCTGTTTTTAAAAGGGGGAACCGGTTCGTCCCACATGGGAACCGGTTCCTACGTACCTGCACAGCAAAAATCACCATTTTGACAGCATTTACCATATCCCATTTCCCCAATTTCAGGTACATACGAACATACACACAATTATCATTGACTTTCACACAATTACACATTTCAAACAAGTTATTGACATGTATTAACATCATATATCACAAGTATCAACAGAATCATGTCAATTCATACAAGATTATCAAAACCTAACAAAATTCCCAACCCGACACGTACGATTGAACTAGACCACAATCCTAATCAATCATACTACCTACAATCACATAAGGAATACTAACCCGAAGAATCCCCCCTTACCTCAGAGTCGAATCTTCGAAGATCTTCTTCCCCTTTGGCTCTTCTCACTTCACGTGTTCTCCCTTTCTCAGAGTCTGCCTCCTTTTCTCTCCTCTTTTCCCAATTCCTTTATTTTATGAAAAATAAAATAAAATATTATAATGGGCTTGCTTAGTCAACACCCCCTCTTCTGCTAATCACCACTCTAGGCCCAATGCCAATAACTCATCATTTTCCAAATAATTCCAAATAAAAATACTAAAATTCCAATTATTTAATTTAAATCCAAATTAAATTAATAAACTGAAATTATGGGGTGTTACAGTTAACACTTAAGGTCATAACAGGTTTAGATGCTCTGAAGGTTGCGCATGATACCAGATTGGATCATGTTGCTGCTGGCAAGCTCTAGAGAGCTTTTGAGAAGGATATTCAGGTTGACTTTCTGAAGCTTCAGAAAGATTGTTTGGCTACTACTCCTGGACCATCTGGTTACTTTTTGGAGTTAGATGATGGCAAGTACTATCATCCAATTACAAACTGGAAGCTAGTAATATAGAGGGACTTTGTTAATGATCTTGAAGAAGTACAGCCTCTGGAAACTGTTGTGTGGAAGCCACATACATACAAAGTTCTGACTGGAGATTTCCATGCTTTGTTCAACTGGTTCAGGGAGAATCCTATGAAAAAGGGTCCTGCTAGGGTATACCCAGAAGTTGAATACCCTCCAGAACCTGTTGCTCCAACTCCTCCAGCAAATTTGGCTGAAATTCTTCCAGCCCTATAACATCCAGATGCAGATATTCCTGTTGAGGAAAATCATGAAGATGTTCTAATGGTTGAAGCTGGTGCAAATCCTCCTGTTATGGACAATAGCTTTGATGCTACTTCCGCTGGACCTTCTGTCTCTGTTCTGATGAGCACTGCGGAGATGCTTCAACAGAATCAAGCAAGTTTGGATACTCGTCTAGACAAGCACGAGGATACACATGCTGAATTCAAATCCTTTATGCAGACTCAGAAAGAAGCTACTCAGAAGCAAGTTGAAGACACTGCTGAGATTAAGAACCTTATGGTCGTCTTAGCCTCTAAGTTTAGCCAGTCGTAGTTTGTCTTGTGTCTTACTTTGTTTTCTTTGTTTTTGCATCTCTTTCTTGCACCTGCTTCTGTATTATTATCTTCTGATTCTAATCAATGAAATATTATCTTTTTTTCTTCACTCTGTGTGTCTTTTTCATCTGAATCTTTTATGCTTTTTGATGTTATGACAAAAAGGGGGAAAAATGTGATAATTGAATTGATTTATTATATCACTTGCTGGGATTAAGTCTCAACATTCCTAACATTACTTGCAAGTTTTTCTGTCTCTGTTAGTTTTTGCAGGAATAGGATATTCTGGACAAAGCTTGACATGAGAAGCAAATACATGGGGAAAAGCAATTCTAACGCTCTTAAATATTTGAAGCAAGCTTAGTGCTATGAAGCTTCAAGATCAGAAGCAAGGATTGCTCTGATTCAATTGATTACAAAAGAGAAATTCAAAGCTCTGAAGCTGTCCAATGGAAGCTCTGAAGAGAAGCTCTGAATGTTTTGAAGTTCTATTCAACGTGAAAGTCTCAACTGAAATGGAAAAATACTAAGGGAAGTCTTTTATTTATAAATTCTTCTAGTTTTAATTTCAGGGCGGGATTGTTAATCTCAGGAGGGGACATATTCACACACTCTGATTTTATGCTTATGTTATATCTGTGTAATTGTCTTTGTTCATCTGATTATTTGTTTTTATGATAACATTATGTATGAATTTTGTATAGGACAATGTGGTACTCTAATCCTTTGCATTTTCCATTTTAGGAAATATATAAAGAGTATGCACAAAGCAACGCTCATAAGCACTGACTCAGAAGGTTCTGGATGGCTACATCAGAACATGGTCTGGCAAGACATCAGAAGACGGTCATCCAGAATCAGAACATGAACTGTAAAGTATCAGAAGAACAGAAGTCAGAAGTACAAGCGATGAAGCTCTGATGGTATCACGCTCAAAGCACTTCAAAGTATGAAGACAGAAGATGCTCTGCACCAAAGCTGTTGACTCTGATATTCAAACGTTGTTTAACTACAAACCTAAGTCCAGAAGAAAGTACAAGATGAAAGGCTAAACATCAAATCTCTGATTGACAAAAGGAACGTTAGAAGCTACAAAAGGAAAAGTCAGTAAAAGCAGGAAAAGCAAGGCTCGAGGTAGTTGACTAAAGTGTGAAACATTAAATGCAGCGTTATACTTTTCACGTAAAGCATTAAATGCTCCCAACGGTCATTTCCTCTCAGCGCCTATAAATAGAAGTTCCGATCAGAAGCTGAAGACACAACACTTGCGCAAAAATACAGAAACGCTTTCAAATTCAAAAGCTTACGAACTTCATCTTCAACCTCACAAACTCTTGTAATATTTAGTAAGTGTTAAGTTTAGAACTTAAGAGAAATATCACAGTTGTGATTGCAACTTTATTAGAAGCATTCAAACTCTTGTAAACATTATTTTACATTGATTGTAAAAGGATTCCTAGAGTGATCAAGTTATGATCTGTAGACTCTAGAAGACTTATAGGGTATCTAAGTGGAAAACCATTGTAATCAGTTGGATTAGTGGATTAAATCCTCAGTAGAGGTAAATCACCTAGTCAGGGGTGGACTGGAGTAGTTTCGTTAACAACGAACCAGGATAATAATAATCATGTTCATTGGTTTTATCTTCCAAGTTTTTGAGTTACACTTATTCAATCCCCCTTTTCTAAGTGTTTTTCACTCTTTCATGCACAAGCTATACGCGACTGACTCACTTCCTGCACAAGCCAACTGTCCGTAACTAACAACCTGCACAAGCCAAATTCTGGTGACTAACAACCTGCACAAGCCAACTGCTCGTGACGAACAACCTGCACAAGCCAACTGCTTGTGACTAACAACCTGCACTAGCCAACTGCTTGTGATTAACAACCTGCACAAACCAACTGCTTGTGACTAACAACCTGGATAATAAACCATTCAGAGATCTCCACGAGATATAACGTTTACTATTTCAGAAACCTCTAAGACTAAACTAGTCATAGACCTCTTGAGAAATATCACCCAACTGGTCTTTCAAGAAACTATTACAGAGTAACTTCAAATGATAGTGTTTAAGATTGCTTCTATAAAGCATTAATCACAACTGTGATATTTCACTAATATTTAGTACAGAATGTTTGAACTCAAAGATTTGGTTATTATTTAGTGCATGAGTCCATTGTGTCGTGTTGGTGTTCTTTTTGTATATATCAATTCTTTGTTTGTGCCCTCACCACACACACTTTGAAGAATTGATCTTGTGTGTGTATATATATATATATATATATATATATATATATATATATATATATATATATCTTCATACTTTTTCCCGTTAATCTTGGTTATTGGAGAGAGCAATAAATGCTTGCGTGTTTGCTTTTCGTTTTTGTTTTCTCCAATGAGCTGCATATGGATAGCTTCTTCAATCAACCTTGGGAATTTCACCTTTTAAGTTTTGTAGCCGTTTTGCTAATCATTATGTTTTAACGGTTATCTTATTTTGAATCATACTTCATGATCTTATGTTCAGCTTGGAATACATCTTCTGTATTAGTATGTTTGTAGCGATTTGGTGCTTTATCAGAAGTTGCCTTAAGACTTGAGTATCTTTGCATTTGTTCATCTTTGCGTATCAAGTTCTGTTGGTACTTGTATTGAAACATCTTCTGAAATCAGAAACATACAATTAGAATACCACATTTACTTTATACAAAATTTATTTGCTTGTTATCATCAAAACACTACAAATATGATTAAAACCAAACTATGTTCAAACAATGTATATAAATTTTATATTATTTTCACATGAGATAAACTTTATAATTTTACGCTTTTATTTTACGTTTCGATTTTACCTAGGCAAAACAAGTCAAGGTAAAAACTCGATTCTGACAACCTTGGGTATATGCATTTCATTCAATCGTAACTTTACGTTGTTATGTCAATTAAATATGTATCATTATATTTTTTATCTGAATACATTTTTTAACTTATGGTAGCCCTTGTTTTTTATTTAGGAAACGGGTGAAAAGGCTTATGTATGCATAAGAGATGAAACAAATGCCTACATGAATACAAAAAAATGCAAAAAGCCTTACATGTTGTGTTTGTAGGGATCAAAAGTTGGTCACTCTGTCGTTCGAAGCTATTTAATTTACTAACTCATAGTGTTTTAGTTAAAAGTTTTTGTTCAGTAGTGATAAAACTCCATTGTGTACTAGGGTTCTCCTGTATAATCCCTAAATTCAGCTGATTATAACCATCTCGATTCTATGGACGCTTATATGGGTTTTATTATTCAGATAATACCTTATTAGCAATTTTTTACCTTCATAGTTTTAGTATCAATTTAATATTTAATATTTATACAAACCTGTTTATTTACCCTGGTAGTGGTGATCAAGCTTTTGTGATTTCATTTATTGGGACAAGTTCTTGATATAGGAAATGGCCAAAGTTTTCAAGTTGGAAATCATAAGCCACACGAAGCTTGGTTTCAAGGAGGGCTGTGAATATGAACCAGTAATCTAAATTTCTAGTCAGAACGTTTTTTATCTTGTCTTCCATTCATAGCTGTAAAAATAACTTATTTTGATATTTAGTTGTTAAGGTGGCTCCATGGACCCAAAAATATGAGGAAATCCTAATATTTGAACTAATATAAGGGGCAGGTCATTGCTCTAGAGCTTTTCAACCGGAGAGAACACTTGTGATGTGGAAGGTATTTTTTAAAGGAAAACCACTTCCAAAGAAATCCCTTTTACTTTATAAAAATTTATATTAATAAAAAAAGTGTTTTATAAATATGTGTCATTATATTTTTTATTTGAATACATTTTTTGTGATTTTAATGAAATGGACATTGACTCATGGTGTTTATATGGTTTATAGTAAGATGCATATTAATCATTTGAAAAAGATAAAGCTAATGCAATATGTAATTTTATATAAATATTAAACATTTTATAATATGTTGTTCCCCAGTTCAAAACGGTCATATTCACCATACAACTTTCATATAAGCTTCACTAGATTTGTTGTTACCACCACTTCAAAACTATCATATTCACCATACAAGTTTGATAGAAGCTTCATGTTAAACACAACACTTCACTGGATTGAGTTTATTTATTAAATGATTTTGGATATTTTATAATACAAGCCTGTTGCACCCCAATTTTTGACCACTGAGATCCCACCATAGCTTAAACATTAGGATCATCATTGTCATCATAATCATCATGCATTTATTATTTGTTAATCCAAAATACAAAAAAATTGTTGTTTGTTCTTGTGTCCCAAGACAGGAGACTGATCAAGAAGAAGTTGAGCAAATTAGGGTTTTGAGACCCCCCAAGAAATTCAACATTCTTATATGATTCAAAGGATTCTCTAACCAATATCAAAGTCCAAAGATGATTCAATACAAGATCAATCACCTTCAAATTCACCAGAGGCTCCAATTAGGGTTTTTGACCTAATTCCACTAGAGGGTTGACTTTTAATCAGGACATGGTTCCAAAACTCAAACTATGATTCAAGGGCATCTAAATCAACATTATAGTCCATTCATATCATTCATTTTAATAGGAGAGCTTGAATTATGTGGAAATCACAAAACTGCAATTCATCTAGAAAAAGTCAACTATGCAAGTCAACTTTTGACTTTTGAGAAAAATGGTCAACTATGGACTTTTAAGGATCCAAATCATCATCATATGGATATCAAAGACATTTGATCAAAGAAAATTCAAATAATTCATCAAGAGTAAAAAAGTCAAAATTAGGATTTTAAGTGAATTTTGACCTAATTTTGGGAACTCCAAATTTTGCCTAAAAACTCAAAAATCCCCAAACATGAAAGTTGTAGATCTTGACAAAACAAACAACTTATCACAATGCAACTTTTGGCTAAAAGTGATTATTTTGGGAGATTTTGGATTAAGAAGGTTCATGTTCAAAAAACTTAAAAAAACTCTAAGTGTTTTCACCTAGTTTTTTCTTAACTTTATGGCCTTTTTTCTCCATGATCCAAAAAGCTTTTGAGGAAACTTTCAACAAGTGAATTAAAGCATGTAGCAAGGGATTTCTAAAGAGATAAGTAGCATGAAAATCCATGGCTTGATCAATGAGATATGATTTTGTGAAGAAGGCACCGTGAACACTTGAATTCAAGAATGAAGATGAAGAAGTTATGAACCAAAACCATTTCAAATGCAAAGATTCCTTTCTTTCAGCCCATATAACTTTTTCAAAGCACCATAATCAGAATATTACACTTGCTTTTAAGCTATAATCCAAGTGTTTAAGACATTATCCAAGTGATCATTCCATTAATGGCATAAAGATCACACTTCCATTTTGATAAAAAGGCTTTATGCACAAAGTTCACTCTCCTTGAGCCTCTCCCATGTCTCCTATGCACCAAAAGCAAATTAAAAATCACAAGAAACCTCTTTAATCTCAGAATAAAGTCATGGAAGCATGCTTAAGCTTGTACCTTGCCATTGGAACTCCAATTTTCACATAACTTCACAAATAAGCAAGGTGGTACAAGGGTCACATGTGAGCTTCAAACATATGAATTTTTTCCCTCCACAAACCCTAATCCTTGCCTATAAATAGAGGGCATTGGCCATTGCATCAAACACACCATAATTCTCCAAGTCACTACCTCACTTGAAATTCTCATTTTCCAATCTTTGCATTTTCATAGTGATTTTCAGTTCCACAAGTTCTGGATGTCAACCAAAGGTTTATACAACTTCTAAAAATCATTTAGAAGGTGTCCATACCTTCCTTAACCTCTCAAAGAACCTCAAGTTCCAGCCATAAATTTTTCTTGTTGTAGGTGAAATCGTATTTGGAGTTGCAGGGATTTTCAAAGGAATCTAAGTGCCCAGATCGCTTCATTGGAAGGTATTGAAGCTATCCAAATCATTCACATCATTCTAAAACACCTCTAAGAAAGAGATTGATCTCCATTTTCAGAGGAAAGGACCTTGAATTCGAGCTCATTCATTTAAGCATTGTTGTGATTGTTTCATGATACCATTCTGTTTAGAATCATGTAGGGAGTAATAGCCCTAAACTTTTAGGGCTTAATTGCCTAAATTGATCATTTTATTTGAAATTTTATTTTTAGGGTTCATACTCTTTTTCCATAAATTATTGAGCTTTGTTTTGAATTAATGATTGATAGTTATGTGTTTGAATTCGTGGCTGAAAATAGATTGAAATGCATCTTTACTTTGTTCAATTTGGTTAAGATTTGAAGAAGTTGTATTTTGATCCATGGTTGTGTTGTTGTTATTGTCACGAGGAAGAAGAAGGTGCCCTTGGCGCCATTCTTCAGTTTAAAAACATGTTTTAAAATATATTGTGTTGAAGTTATTCATTAAACGAATTCATCGTTTAGCTCACTTGGTCACCAGCGCGCCTTTAGTCCTCTCCCCTTCCACAACGTGGGTTCGAACCCCACCTTTTGCATTTTATGAAATGTTTTGCTCTTTTAACCATTTACTACTTGTTTTGATATTTTGTCAATTGGTTGGGCATTATGATCAGCTTGTAGTGCCTGGCCCAGTGGCTAGTGTTTTGTGAAATAATGGTGAGGGCCTGGGTTCAAACCCTTCCAAAGACAAAACCTTTCTTTTTTATCACTATTTTATTTTAAGTTTTTCTTAAACTTCAAAAATGCATAAAAAATAGAAAAATTAATTTTTTTATCCCTTTTCTTTTGTATGATTTATTTACTTTGTGTATTTTCATACCATGTTAAAAAATCCCAAAAATATTATTTCTTTATTTAAAAATTAATCAAAAACATATCTTTTTATGTTTAAAAATCAATTAAAAATTGTTTTGTTTTGATTATTTCTTTCATATAACTTTGTGAATGTTTTGTAAATATTTGTTTAGGGTTAGAATAGGATGTCTCTGACTTCTTCATGTACCCTTAGACCATTTCTCTTAAAGAAATTGGTATTAAACAATTAAAATCAATTAGGTTTAGGAGTTTATGTTTAAACCCTAATTCAAAAACCCAGGTTTAAAACCCTAATCCAAAAAACATGTTGATCTTTGTTTATCCATGATTAATTAAGTTTGTTACCTTGTACATGCTTGTTGATTTAATCAATGTTTTGTACTTAATTGTTATTCTAACCATTATCTTGTTAATTTCTCATATATATTTTTTATCTAACCCCGTGTTTATTCATCATATCAATCATTCATCATCCATACATGAGTTTGAATCCAAGGGTTTAGATACATCCATCTCTTTTATTTGTTGATTATCATACTCACTTGTTTGTTCTTGTGCCACATGATATCACACACACTTGAGGTGCTCATTGTTAATTTCTTATGTTTGTTATTTTGTCCAAAAGGATGGGAATGATATTGACTAAGTTGTCAAAGGTACTCAAACTCTTTTCCAATCTCTTTTATTTTTGTGTCAAGTATAGTAAAAGCCTTTCACTTATTTTATGGTTTAGTATTGTTAAAGCTTAATCAAACTCTTTTTCAAACCTTGGTACTAAAGAATAATATTATTCACGGTGAAACTATACTTAGTCCATTGACCTTTGTATTGTCAAAGCTAGGTCTTTTGTTTTAAAACCTTGGTGTTAAGAGAATAATTATTCCCGGTGAAACTTCTCCTAATCTATTGACCTTGTATTTTAAAGCTTGGTCCCCTTGTTTGTTTTAAAATTGTTAAGTATTTTAAAGCTTAACCTTTTAAACTTATAAAGTACTTTAAAGCCTAATCCCCTTTTAAACTTTTTAAGTATTTTAAAGCTTAACTCTCTTTTAAAACCTTGTGAGTATTTTAAAGCTCACAACCAAAAAGATTTTCGCCACTTTGGCCCCCTTTTATTTTCCTTTTAAGAGGAACTACAGAAGCTCTGACTTCCCTATTGTTAAACAGGTGAGAAGGCTTATGTATGCATAAGAGATGAAGCAAATGCCTACATGAATATGAAAAAAACGCAAAAAGCCTTACATGTCGTTCTTGTAGGGATCAAAAGTTGGTCACCATGTCGTTCGTAAGTTATTTAATTTACTAAATCAGAGTGTTTTAGTTAAACAAATTTAGTAAGTAGTGATAAACATTCCATTATGTACTAGGGTTCTCCTATATAATCTCTAAATTCAGTTGATTATAGGGTTCTCATGTATAATCTCTAAATTTAGTGAATAGTGATAAAAATTTTATTGTGTACTAGGGTTCTCATGTATAATCCCTAAATTCAGCTGATTATAACCAACTCTATTCTATGGACGCTTATTTGGGTTGTATTATTCAGATAATACCTTATTACCAATTTTTTACCTTCATAGTTTTAGTATCAATTTAATATTTAATATTTATGCAAACCTGTTTATTTACCCTGGTAATGGTGATCAAGCTTTTGTGATTGCATTTATTTGGACAAGTTCTTGATATAAGAAATGGCCAAAGTTTTCAGATTGGAAATCACAAACCACATGTAGCTTGGTTTCAAGGAGGGCTGTGAATATGAACTAGTAATGTAAATTTTTAGTCAGAACAATTTTTATCTTGTCTTCCATTCATAGCTGTAAAAGTAACTTATTTTGATATTTACTCATTAAGGTGGCTCCATGGACCCAAGAATATGGGGAAATCCTAACATTTGAACCAATATAAGGTGCAGGTCATTGATGTAGAGCTCTTCAACCGAAGAGAACACTAGTGATGTGGAAGGTATTTTTTTAAGGAAAACCACTTCCAAAGAGACCCCTCTTTCATTATAAAAATTTATATTAATAAAAAAACTGTTTTATAAATATGTTTCATTATATTTTTTTTAATACATTTTTTGTGATTTTAATGAAGGGGACATTGACTCATGGTGTTTGTTTGGTATATAGTAAGATGAATATCAAACATTTGAAAACGATAAAGCTAATGCAATTTGTAATTTTATATAATTATTAAACATTTAATAATATGTTGTTCCCCAGTTCAAAACTTTTATATTTGCCATACAAGTTTCATAGAAGCATCACTAGATTTGTTGTTACCATCAATTCAAAACTGTCATATTCACCATACAAGTTTTATAGAAGCTTCATGTTAAACAAAACACTTCACTGGATTGAGTTTATTTTTTAAATGATTTTAGATTTTTTATTATACAAGCCCACATGCTATATCTCGATTCTTCTGCTGGAGTCGGCGCTGCAAGTGAGAGAGGAGAGAGGATTTTCTGTTAAGAAGTCCAAAGGTCACACGATTCTTAAACCTAATTCCCCCTCTTTCACTATTTGTTGCTTAATTAATTTTATCATAAAGTTTAACAATTAATTGATTAAATGTTAATAAAACTTGAAGTAACATAAGGTTTATAATGTGAATAATTAATCTGGAAATTGAAATAAAAACTGATGGAAATGTGACTATGGACTTAATCAACAATGCATTGGGCCAACGATTTTTACACCTCCCCCTGAGGCCCTGATAAGTGCCAATTTTTAGTGCATTTGTATATATAGTTTTGTGGCACTTATCGTGTTTTTGTGTAAATTCTGTTGAATAATCCCACATTTTGTGTGTAAATACGTTTAGTTTATTTATACTCATGTTTTTATTCATTTATGTACTATTTGATATTTTCTATTCATTTTCTAGGTATTGAGGCGTATTTTGAGCATGAGCAATAAAGTGTCGAAGACACGGCTTCAAACGCGCGATTTTGAGCAACGAAATCAATTCATCAAAGAATAAGGATCAAAATAAGGATTATAAAAATCATAAACTTGGTTTCCATTTTGTCATTGTTAGATAAAGCAATGAATAAGCTTTCCAACGCTTCGAACCGGGCGCAAATCGGAGTTACGGTTCTCAAGTGATGGCCGAAATAGTGCAAAAAAATTTGCTGTTTCTGGTGTGTTCCGCCGGGCGGAGACATTTAGCTGCCGGGTGAAGCGGTGCTGACAGAAACACGTTTTAAGGGCCAAAAACACAATTTTTTGGTTATGATTTTGGGGTATTTGCTCCCAACTCCATCAACCTTCATTTTTTGGATAGATTAGGTTAGAGAACAACTTCGGAGGTTGCATTTGGATGATTGGGGGTGGATTGAGCGTCGAACAGAGCTGACAAACCGGGAGATTTTTAGTTCATTTCTCTTCTTCTTTGTGTATTTCTCTTTGGTTGGGTTTTGTATATGATTTTACTTTGAACTCATGTATATTTGTTGATCATGGCGTTATATAAAACTTGCTTTACAAATCTATGTTGATTGTTGTCTCAGATTTTTGCTCTGTGCTCAGGATTTGGGTTGCTTTAGAGATAAACTTCTTGAATCCTTATCTAGGATGATTATTTGTTAGTTTCTGGACTCTAGAGATAGATTTAGAGATAATAATCACTGTGGGTATCCGTTCTTAATGCTCTCGTGTTTGAGCGGCGCGCGAGAATACGAATGTTCTCGCAACTTTGCGTTAGAGATAACCTTGGATGTGAGTTAATCTCGTAGGTGCTCCTGAGATGAACACTTATGTGAGAGATACGTGATAACATAGACGAGTATCGTAGGTTGAGTATAACTGGTCGATAAGTTTAAGTTTGTGATAAGTAGATTATATACAAAGCGTGATAACTCTTATCTTTCCGAAGAATGAATTCTTTTCTGTTCATATATTTTACTTTTGCGTTCTTATATATTTGTCATTCAAACCCGAGTTCAAAACCATTGAAACTGTTGAATGGCATTCTCACCATCTCTGAGGACGATAATTCCCGGATCAATATTTCCAAATCTTTTTTGTTGCTTGCCCTATACTGCATTCAACAAAATGGCGCCGTTGTCGGGGATGGTTGTTGAATTGCATCGCAATAGTTTATATGGTTTTGAGCTTTGTATATAACGTATATATTGTATAGTATCACTTGTATATTTTCACTTGTATATGTTTACTTGTTTACATTCCCAAATTTTTCCTTTTTGTATAATAATAGTTGTTTGTGTTCCATAATTGTGCATATGTGTTTGTTTGTGTATATAGTTGTATATTTTCGTTTTTATGTTTGTATAATCGTTGTATATATTTGTACCTGTAACGTTTGTTAAGTGGTTGGATATGACACTTTCTTTAGGCTTGTGCGGTGAGACGTCACCATGGCATGATTGGAGAAAGCTACTTTCCAAACACCGAAACAATAAAGGCGTCGAGCTAATGGCGTGATTTTTGGATTTTTGTGTTTGTTTCCTTGAGTTAGTTGATTTTTGTTCAGGGACAAACAAGTTTAAGTTGGGGAGAATTTGATAAGTGCCAATTTTTAGTGCATTTGTATATATAGTTTTGTGGCACTTATCGTGTTTTTGTGTAAATTCGGTTGAATAATCACACATTTTGTGTGTAAATATGTTTAGTTTATTTATACTCATGTTTTTATTCATTTATGTACTATTTGATAGTTTTCTATTCATTGTGTAGGTATTGAGGCGTATTTTGTGCATGAGCAATAAAGTGTCGAAGACACAGCTTCAAACGCGCGATTTTGAGCAACGAAATCAATTCATCAAAGAATAAGGATCAAAATAAGGATTATAAAAATCATCAACTTGGTTTCCATTTTGTCATTGTTAGATATAAAATTGAATAAGCTTTCCAATGCTTCGAACCGGGCGCAAATCGGAGTTACAGTTCTCAAGTTATGGCCGAAACAGTGCAAAAAAATTTGCTGTTTCTGGTGTGTTCCGCCGGGCAGAGACATTTAGCCGCCGGGCGAAGCGGTGCTGACAAAAACACATTTTAAGGGCCAAAAACAAAATTTTTAGGTTATGTTTTGGGTATTTTTGAACCCCAACTCATCAACCTTCCATTTTTGGTAAATTTAGCTTGGAAACAACATTTGGGACTTGCAAATGGATGATTCGGGAGTTGATTTCTCATCAATCGGCGATGATAAACCGTGAGATGTTTGGTTTTCTTCTTTTCTTTGTATTTCTATTTTGTTGAGTTTGTATGTAAATTACTCTAAACACATGGATGTTTGTTACTCTTTCTACTAGTTGTATAAAGTTTACTTTACAAATCTTAATCGGTATTTTTCTGATCTTTTTGCTTAATCGCTTTGGATTTATGTTGTATTAGAAATATGCTTCGTGAATCTTGATTAGGAGAATACCTGTTAGTTCTAGAGTCTAGACATAGGACTTGGGGTTAACATCCACATGATATCTGAGTTTAATGCTTCTATGTTGTTCGATCGGTTGAGACATCGTCGAAAGAGCAATATAGTTGAACTCTCGTCGGTGTTGTAGAAATGGACATTGATGTGAGAGGTATGTGGTGATTCTGATGAGTATTGTAGATTGAGTTAAACAGAGTGATAAATCTAAATTTGTGAGGATTAGTTTAGATTCAAACCAGATAAGTTATTCTCTATCAAGAATGTATTTATTTTATGTTCATATGTTATATTTTCTATTTTTACTTAAAACCCATTTAATTTAAACTCATAACTGCAGAAACTATTGAATGGCAGTTTGGTATCACTAATCTCTGTGGACACGATAAAATCTCGGATAAATATTTCCAAAACTTTTGATGCTTGCCTCTTTACCGCTCCAACAGGCCCATGCGCCATTTTTTGGCACCTCAAAAGCTAGGAAAATTTTGCCTTGGGCCACCAGCACGGGCCCTGCGCCTTGCTGTCTGCACACGCCTTTCAAGCTTAAACCCCCTGTCAGTGTTATTTCTTTTTGCTTAAAAATTGTTTCTCTTCATTTTTTGTCTAAAAAATAATTTTATTTTGAAATAAAAAATGGATAAAAATATGTTTTAGATAGAATTTGGTGTTTAGATAACTGTAGTATTTTTTTATTGATTTTCAGAAATTGTTTCACTATTTTTTAATAAATCTTTTTCTTAGATATGTTCATATTTTTTTCATGTTTTGATAGGTTTTACAAATTGATTTGATTAGAGGCCTTAAGAGTAGAATTCTATTACCATTTTTTGTGTAGTTGCAGTAGACCTATAGATGATATTGTGTATAAAAATAAAGTTCTAATTCCATGGTTTGAGTAGGTTTTTGCCTAGGGTTTTAGACCCGACTTATGTATGTTTCTAATAGATAATTGTGTTGTTTTGCTCATAATATGGAATGCATTTTATGCAATTGACTTAGATTCTTTTTGTACATATAATTAGGGATGTTTAGAGGTCCTAAGACCTGGAATTAGAATATTTAAATCATTTCTTCTTATTTTACTTGAATTTTCCTTTCCATGTGTAAATACTTGCTATTTTGTTAACGATTGTGTCATAATTCACGGAATTGACGTGTAATCTTGTATGAACCCTTTTGATATAATCTCATGTATGTTTAGTTACTTATTATGACTTGTTTGCTACTGATTGCTACCTTGTGTTCACACTATTCTACTTCATCCGTGATTTAAACTTTGTTTAGCTAGTTTAACATAGTTTTGTTCGCTTCTTTTGCTAAAAACTCATGTATGCTTTCTTGTCCCATCTTGTTGGAGTTGTAACTCCAATTCATGTTATCTTTTGATTACCATATTCCCTTATACTCTTACTTCTTTGTTAAGAGGAATTGAGATAGGTTTTTTAGGATTGTTATCCTCGACCTTAGGTCTATTTTGGTACAATAATCAAAAAGATTAGAAAATAGGTTAGTTCCCCTTTCTCATTCCTTTTTTTTTCAACATTAAAAAACCTAATAAATACCGACAAAGATCGTACCTCTACTTCTTTTCATCGTAGGAAAGAAATGATTGTGGCGTAGGCCCCTATGTATTTCTTTCCTACTTAGCGAGAGAGAAATGATTGAGGCATAGGCCTCGGTGTATTTCTTAACCGCTATTTAGAGAAATGATTGAGCGTAGGCCTTGATGTATTTCTCTAAATAATCAAACCTTTTTTGGTATGGTCTAAGTCACAAATAAATTCCCCTTAAAAAATACACAACCATAAATATTCAAAACATCTAATAAATGATCAGATTTAAAACAAAGTAAGGAAGTGGTGCGAAGCCTTGTAGTGGGTTTTGTCATCATGGAATTACAAATAAAACACACAAACCAAATCCTTGCTTTTCTTTTGCCTTGTTAGGCACCTAAGGACAAGTTAAGTCTTTTCCAAAAGTAGGCGTGTAAGTCTCCAAAGGTCGAGCATCGTGGATTGCGACCTTAACCTCTGTTCAACTAAAAAACACCAAAAACATGGAAACTATTGAGCCGAACTACGATAGCTCTGCTTCCTGGTAAGGGATACGTAGGCATTGGTTCGCGAGGCCAAAGCGAGCACACTTGTAAATAATTCCTTCTTTTCCCCGTATTTCTTTTGCATTCATTCGCATTTAGGTTTATACATATATACACCCTTTAGATAGAAACAAACATAGGTGGATACCATCGAGTACAATGGGTGTGAGGGGTGCTAGCACCTTCCCCTTGCGTAACCGACTCATGTACCCTGTTCTCTGGTCGAAAGACCTTTTTCTTATTGTGAGTTAGGTTTCCTGGTATTCCTTTCCCTCGACGGGATAAATATATTAGTGGCGACTCTGATCCATTTTTCGCGGTAGCGACAAACTCCTTGAGTGAGAGTTCTAACAACGGCGGAAACACAATCTTATGTTAACAGAACATTAACCTCAAGATTCAATGGGTAACAACAAGTCGTTGATTTGGATAATTGTCAAACATTTCGTGATAATGTTGACCTTAAAACGAGGGTTGAGTTTTATTTCAAACTCTTAATGAAGTTCAATACCGAGGGTACGTGTCTCGTGGAAAAGGATAAAATATGAACTTCACCTGTGTAAATTTCGAGATGTTGTCGTCTCAAAGTGAGAGTTGGAGTTTCTCTCATGAAAAATTCATGAAACATGATAGCATATGACCATAAATAAGTGCTAGGCGAGAAATGTAGGCGAAGAACCCTTAAAAAATGTGTGTAAGGTAACGCCAGTCTAATCATATAGATTAATGGTTTAAAAGCATTACTACCTAACATTCCAATTAGACTTTGCGTTGTCCTTACTACGGTTAAGTTTTAAATTGAAAGATACCTATTTGTATTAACATTCTTTGTTTTTTTTTTTTTTTGGAATTGATCTTGTCATTATTAGAACAAGTGGGGGATTGTTGGAAATTATTAATAATTAATAATATTTAATCACCATGGGTGTGCTCTAAAATGACAAGAAAATATCTATGTGAAGTTTTTATTTTGAATATGAAAATAGGTAACACTTCGTGAAGTGTTGCAATAGGTTGTTTGTAATTTGAATCAGAAATAGGCAACACTTCATGAAGTGTGACGGATTGAAAACATGCAACTCTTGGTAAATGTTGCAGTAGGCCAAGCATTATAACTTTTGGAAAAAAGAATTTTTTTGCCAAGGGTCGCTACCTTATGAAACAATACTAAAGTGGCCTATAAAAACCTCATTCTGGATTCAGAAATTAACAACAAAAATGTACATCTGATAAGCCTATTATCTTCACTAAAATTCCAGACACTCTTTGCTACATTCGCGTTTTTGTCGGGCTTACGCAAACACGATTCAAAGGCTGAATTATCCTGGGTATTCTTGTGTTCTAACTCTAAGACAATATAAAGAGTGCTTGAAATACTTATAAGAAAAATGATTCCGTTCACGATTCTAGCCTCGATTCCATTTAACTTAAATTGATTGAAATTAATTTTCTAACAAGATACTCCTGCAATATTTTACATTTGATTATTAAATATAAACTAGCGTGATATCTGTGCGTTCGTACAGCTATCGGTGTGGTACGCTAATTTGTTTTAGATAATTTATTTTGTATAAAAAATTAAATAAAATAGTTAAATAAAAATTATATGATAAAATAAATATGAAGATATGAAGGAAGATTGATTCGCACATTTGTTCCCAAAATATAATAAATATAAAATAAGTTTTTTAAAAGAGATAATAGTATATATATAAATATTTGAATTAATAGTTTATATATATATATATATATATATATATATATATATATATATAAATATTTGAATTAATAGTATATGTATTTATATATATAAAAATATTTGATCTGTAACTTCATTTTCCCGTTAATATTCAATATTTTGATTAATAACTTCATGTTTCCGTTAATATTCAATAGTTTGATCAATAACTTAATGTTTTTGTTAATATTCAATATTTTAATTAGTAACCTCATGTTTCCGTTAATATTCAATATTTTGAGCAATAACATCATGTTCCCGTTAATATTCAATATTCTTATAATTAACTTTCTAAGAAACAATTGCATGGGTACCGCTGAGTTACACACAACTTAGACGGTATTGAAAAATCAAGCTATTAGTAACATAAATAATTAAAAAATAACATATTTTTTCTAGTTTAGAATCATTACATTATTTTAAATATATTTATTTTTATTATTTTTAATTTTACTATATATATATATATATATATATATATATATATATATATATATATATATATATATATATAATTCATGGGTTCGTACGAATTCTAGTATAATTACTCGTGCATTTAGACGGTATTGGTGTGTAACTCGGTGCGTTCGCACATTAGTAGTATGGTACACACACTTTTGTTTTCAAAATATAATAAAAATCTAAATAAAGAAAACAAAATTGTTTTACTAAAAAAGTTTATTATTCTTAAGAGAAATACATATGTAAAAAATAAAAATAAAAGAATTTAACCCAAATTGTTTTCCATTAATAATATATATTTCAAATTTGCATATATTATCATAAAAAATATTGTATCTTAAACTAAAAAAAAACGTCAAAATAATAATATTAATAACATAAATATTTTAAAAAAATAAATTTTTCTCGTGTTTGGATTCATATATTTTTTAAATTATTTTTATTTTTATTTTTTTGAATCGTACAAAAAAATGTAATAACTCGTGGTCTCACAGATATTTTGATATGGACACCTGTGCATTTGTATCGGTACTGACCCATTACACACTTATGTTTTTAAATTATACAAAAAAACGTAATAATTCGTCATTTCACACGAATTGTAATTTGAATACCCGTATGATTGTACGAGTACTATTGTGTTCATTTTATTATTATTTGTGTTTAAGTTCATGTAATTGACTTAATTTTAAAGTATTTATTGTTATAAAATTCACACAATTAGTAAAATGAAAAATGTTATGAGTAAAGATTAAAGTGGATGTCCATCCTTATTCTTCTTTTTGATCTTCCTATTCCCCATTAATATATGTGACTTCCCATCTCACTTGGATCCTATAAATAAGACTCACATTGTGATGCAAATGATACTTTTGGAAGAAGATAATACAGTATTGCTTTCTCTATTCTCTTTCTCTCCTCCATGTATCATTCATCTCTATATTGATTTGGTGAATTTCATAATACGTTATCAACACGAAACTCTACCAAACTTGAAAAAAAAATTGAAGCCCTAACTGTTAGAGGTAATATTAGTTAATTATTTTATTATTTTACTTTCTCATTATCCGTATTGAATTTTGATATTATATCTTATTAAATTATCAATAATATCCAAAGGATTACAAAACAACGTGTTTGTTATATAGTTCCTGAAGAACTTAACAAATATCCATTAAAGATAGTATTAAGTTTGTTACATAGTTCTTGAAGAACTTATCAAATATCCTAGAAGGATACTATTGAGTTTGATATATAATTCCTGAATAACTACAAAATACGATTGAGTTCCTGAAGAACTATAAAAAAAATTGTGATTGAGTTCCTGAAGAACTACACACACACACACAAAAACCTCTTAAACTAATGTTAAAATATCTCAGGAGGATTGCTTAAAGAATTATTATTCTTAATCTATGTGAATATTTGTGACATGACTTTGAAGGGTTTTTTTTTTAGCTTCCTAGAAGGATTATGCAAATAATTGTTTCTTTTTATCACTACGAAGATCATTTGTGATATATAAATTCCGAAGAGTTAAAGTTTTAAAATAAGGATTTCTCACACCTTAAAATGTTATATCTATAATATTAGAAGAATTTCATCATGATATTAATGAATCCCATAATCAATGCATCTGTTATGTTAAAAATTTGAAAAATTATTGCATCACCTATATTATCAAATACTAGATGGATTGGATCAATAATAGTGAAATTCTGAAGTATTACAGAAGGATTTCACAAAGAAATTTGTGTGTTTCAATGTAAAAAAAAACTTGTAATATACTCATAAAATGTTTGTCATTCCAGAAGAATGACATGAGTAACTCTAACACATCCCAAAAGGATAAATATATTTTTGGATTATTGTAAGTTTCTAGCATTTGGCTATGTTAAAAACTTATTAAATTTGTTAGAGTATAAATTATTTCATAATTAGAATTATAAATCTATATATTTCATCTATATATATGATGATATAATTTTAGTGATATGATTTTGTATGATTTTGATAATTATATGATAATATGTTCATATGCATGTGTATGATTAAAGTGTTAAATCATGAGATATTATTAGGATGATCAATGTTTGCGGATACAATTTCTTTATTCACACTATTTCTAAATATTGATATTTTAAAAAGAGAATTAAAACATTGCAATCTATTAAAGAATATATCAATAGTCTAAAGTTGCTACATATTTTAAAGTTGTTATAATAGTGCTTAGATTTCTCATATAAATTTTAAGTATACTATTCTTTTCTTTTTACAAGTATAGTTGTCGCACGCTCGCGAAAAATGAACAGAGTCGCCACCAATATATTTATCCCATAAGGGAAAGGAATACCAGGAAACCTAACAAAGGAAGGAACAGGGTCTTGCGACCAGAGAATCTAGGTACGGGAGTCGGTTACGCAAGGGGAAGGTATTAGCACCCCTCGCGCCCATCGTGCTCGATGGTGTCCACCTATGTTTGTTTCTATCTAAAGGGTGTGTACTATGTCTATGTCTAAATGCGAATGAATGCAAAAGGAAATACGGGGAAAAGAAGGAAATATTTACAAATGTGCTCGTTCAAGCCCCGCGACTTGATGCCTACGTATCCTTTTCAGGAATCAGAGCGCCGTAGTTCGGCTCCATAGTTTTTGTTTGTTTTTGTGTTTTTTAGTTGGGCGGAGTTAACGCTCGCGCTCTTGCATAAGGGATCGACCTAGGATGCAATAGAGCGGAGATAACAATGCCCTTAAGAAAGGAGAGATGAGAGAGACTTTGAGTGTTTCGAGGAAATCCCTTAAGCAAGGGAAACTCGAGTTACTCTTTGGTTGGTGGTTTTTAGAAGTTGGGAACATACGCCTGAATGGTACCCTTAAGCAAGGGAGATCCAAGCACTCGAACATTCCCTTAAGCAAGGGATGTTCAAGCTTCCATTCCCTTTTTAAGAATTTTCACTTTGATTATTAGTGTTTTAAGTATTTTCTTTGTATTTTTTATGGGGATTTTTATTTTGATATTTATTAAGTGTTTTAATGTTGTAAAAGGAAAAGAATGAAAAAGTGGGGGACTAGCCTAATTTCTAAACCTAATTGTTATTGTTATGTACAAATCTACCCTAAAGTTATGGTAACTAAATTCTAAAAGGAGCATTAAAATGTATCAAAAATAGGCCTAAAATAGGGCCAAAAATAAGCAACAAAATCATACCCAAAAGACATACAAAAATTACACGAAAATGGTACGAAAAGAATAACAGAAGCAATTCAAAATTAGTACAAAATTAAACTAAAAAATACCACTATTTTTATGAGTTTTTAGGTGAGGAAATTCTAAGACTAAAATTAAATCTAAAACTGGACTAAAATCTAACAAGTTTTAATGGTGATTATTACCTAAAGTCTAACAAGAAGTGTGGGTTTAGGGGGTGAAAACTGAAGATATGGTGTATCAGGTAACCTGGGCGCAGGGCCCATGGTTGTGGCCTAATGGCATCTTTGTTACAGATTATGTTTGCAAAAAAAAAAAAGAAAAAGAAGGGTGTAACGGGCCTCGTAGGGGGTGGATAGCGAATTCGGACCAGAAATGATTTTTGTACATGATCCATTTAGATTTTTTTGTTATCAGATTTTTATGTTAAATGATTTATTAAAAACAATTAAAAAAACTACAAGAGGGAATTAGGATTTGTCACGTTATGACCCATCAGCTTCTCATTTCACTCAGATCTCTTTCGATTCTCTCGCACGCGATTTCCGGCGAGTTCCTCCGCCGTGGACCGCCGTTTCTATTCTCTCAATCTTCAAAACCTTAACATCAACCTTATCTCATTTCTAAAGCTCTATACGACTATGTACTCCAATCACCGGGATTTTCATCCAGGAAGCGGGATCGTGGAGCTCGAAAGGAAACCCTAAGAACATCTAATGGCAAATAAATCATCCTCAATTATAGAATCACGCAACCAGATGAGGGTTCCTATTCTACACAACGTATACAATCAGGTGGCGAAGTGATTTTGAGCAGCAAAGAGGAGGTTTTAGGCTTACCGACCGGAGCAGTTCCGGTGACTCTTCAACGGCGATGACGGAACCGAAAACCAATGGCTCGACGCGAAATAAACGCGGAGTCTTGAAGAGGAGCCTCAGTTTGGAGCACATACGAAGACGGCGGCGACAAACCTTAGGTAACGTACACGAGCTCTTACTTATTCTCGATCCTTCTCCGTCCTCTAATTCCTCCAATTCTCTTCTTCTTCTTCTTGTGATTTTCTTTGCTTCTTCTCTGAGTCTTGTGTGTGATGAGTTGTGTTGTTGCGTTTATGAGTATGCGATGTGGTTTGGCTCAACTGTTAGAGCTTCAGATGTTGAAGCTCTATCAGCTATGGTGTGAGAGCGGGTAGTAGGGATTGGGAGAGATGAAGTTGCAGAGAGAGAGGTGAATCATGGGGAATGGAGTGTGTTATGAAATGAATCAGAAAATGGCGTGATTTGAACTATGGAGGGAAGGGAGATTATATAGAGGAGGTGATGAGCTAGGTTCGGTTGAGTGTGAGGCTTGGAAATAGGTTCAGAGTCTGTTAGGTGAGGTTAGGAGATTGCTGACTAGGATTGGAGGTTGTTATAGGGAGGTTTGGATTCAGTTATGGGTTATTGATGTTAGTTACATGGTATGCTGAGTTGGCACAGTTGATTGAAGGTTATTTAAGGGCTTTGGTTACAAATCTGAAAGTTTGTTATGGTTAAAACAGTTAGGAGACAGTTAGATGAAAACTGAAGTCGGTTATAGGTTGACAGTTAGGAAGTTAGTTAGTTATGATTTTGTTAAAGGTAATTAGAATTATGATTAGATAGTGGTGAATGGACGAAGGTTAAAGATTAATTAAAACAGACTGTTTAGTAATTAGCAGTAGCAATTTGTAGGGTGATAGGTTAGTTCAATCAAAGAGATGTTCGCAAAGACGACTCGTTACTAGCTAGTTTGTGATTTCTGTTGAATGAACGAAAATGCGAAGCCGGCTGTTAGTTGTTGTTATGAGCTGAAGTGTAAAAGCATTAGTTGGTAATCATTCTTTTGTTTTCTGTGCTTCTGAATTGGTTTGGAAATGTATAGTTATGGATCCGTTTTTCTGTATTTGGTGCAGGGCTGTTTATTTGAATTTTGTTTCGATACTCATGAAATTTGTATCTACACGTGAATGGTTGTTTGTGATATCTATGACTGTTTTTGGTTTGGTTTTTGAATTGTATGGTTAGAATTGAGTTAGGTTCTGTTGAAGTTAGGATGAATTGATTTGAAAATGATACGAAATGGGACTGTTTTGGTTTAGTTTGCGGAACTGTTTTGAATGAAGATAGTTGTGTGATATGGTTTGAATGTGTTGGTGTATGTGACTGATGAATTGATACATGACTGCATTGTGTGTGAAATTGTATGGCTTTTCTTGATGCATGCAGGGACCGATTCTAACTATTTTTTGCTTTCCCATCTTCTGAACTAATGCAGGGCGGCTTCGGATGTGTTATTGCGTGGACTGTTTAGTGCATATTTTGTTTTGATGTAAGTTTGCTCCTGAATGCTGACTGCTCTTGGCGCGATGAGATGCCGCGGATGGATCGGTGAATCAATTAGAATCAACTATACAGTCAGGGTGTTGATAGCTAGAAAATGAGTTTAGCAATTCCTGTTAGTGTAAATGTATTTACTTGGAGTTTATTGTGAACTGAAGTGGATTGGTGGGAGTGCTTTATGACTGTGTATTGAATTGTGATTCATAGATGGACTTCTGTTTGGACTTTGAAATATGGTTTTCTTTGTTTTGTAATGGGATGGTAGCTGAATGGTGTAGGGAGATACTGTATGTGAATTTTGTAGGGACATGTAATGTTTATGCTTTGGCTTATGGAACCGTTTGGAATCTGATGAATCAGTATTGCCAACTGCTTTGAGCCCTTTTATTATTATTTTTTATCTTTTGATTGCAACCTTGGTTGGATCATGAAGGTGGATACTGTAACACGATATTGCAGTAACAAAAGGTTTGGAACTTGTAATGAGAACTCCTTGAGTGTAAGGGCCTCTGGTGTCTTGAATAAATTTTGAATCCTTAGCATTAACAAACATGCCCAAAATTTATCCTAAGATGGACTTAGTCAAAACGTGACCATAAATCCCTAGACTTGAAACAATGTCGTATCTCTTATCCAATCCTTGCAGATAGCCCAATCAATTGACTTAAAGATGAATCAACTTGAATTGACAAAATGAATCCCAACGAATCCACTTCTTTCTCTTGCATAAGAACCAAAGCCAATTAATGATTTATGACCTTGTAATGAAGTGGCCCAATATCTCAAATGATAGTAAAACCAACTTGAACCAACCGACTCCATTAAGCCTCTGATGATGATGATAGAAACTTCCTTCCATAAGTCAAAATTCAAAGAAGAACCAGATGAATCATGCCACACTTTTCAAGGTCTTTGATCCCAAGCCAAAGTTATTCGTTAATGATGCATGAGTTAATTTAATGTCCTAATGGAGGTATGCAGATGAAATACGAAGCTAGAGCCAGTTAGAAATTAAAGGGTAGGACAAATTTGGGGTATGACAGCGGCCCATATTTAATCGTCTTAAACCTGAAGGTGAGATTGGCGCTAGCCTTTCGAACATTCGAGGTAGAAGAAGATTAAATATCAAAGTACCAGAAATTTGTCCTAAAGAGAAGATGGTGTAAATGATATCCTTAGTTTTTGTTTTGGAATCTGCTGGGGAAAGAGAAAATCTTTTATTTTTTGGTGGAGAAATATACAGTGAATAATTGCAGCTGAATGGTGATAACTTGTAACGTAGCCAAAGTGCCAATACAAGGTTCTCGATAGAAATGATTAATGTGAACGTAATTGGAAGAGAAATAGGTTTGACAGAAAGGTAAGGTAACATAGATGAATGTTTGAAGAGAGATACAGACGAATATCGAAAGAAAATACAAACGAGTACCAGAGGAATGACACAGACGAATATCAAAAGGAAATACATACGAGTACCAAAGGAATGACACATACAAGCATCAAAAGAAGATACACACGAGTACCAAAGGAATGACACATACGAGCATCGAAAGAAGATACAGACGAGTACCAAAGGAATGACACATACGAGCATCGAAAGAAGATACAAATAAGTACCAAAAGAATGACACATACGAGAATCGAAAGAAGATATAGACGAGTACCAAAGGAATGACACATACGAGCATCGAAAGAAGATACAGACGAGTACCAAAGGAATGACACATACGAGCATCGAAAGAAGACACAGACGAGTACCAAAAGAATGACACATACGAGCATCGTAAGAAAATACAGAAGAGTACCAAAAGAATGACACATACGAGCATCGAAAGAAGATACAGACGAGTACCAAAGGAATGACACATACGAGCATCGAAAGAAGATACACACGAGTACCAAAAGAATGACACATACGAGCATCGAAAGAAGATACAGACGAGTACCAAAGGAATGACACATACGAGCATCGAAAGAAGATACAGACGAGTACCAAAAGAATGACACATACGAGAATCGGAAGAAAATACAGACGAGTACCAAAAGAATGACACATACGAGCATCGAAAGAAGATACAGACGAGTACCAAAGGAATGACACATACGAGCATCGAAAGAAGATACAGACGAGTACCAAAAGAATGACACATACGAGCATCGAAACAAGATACAGACGAGTACCAAAGGAATGACACATACGAGCATCGAAAGAAGATACAGACGAGTACCAAAAGAATGACACATACGAGCATCGAAACAAGATACAGACGAGTACCAAAGGAATGACACATACGAGCATCGAAAGAAAATACAAACGAGTACCAGAGGAATGACACAGACGAATATCGAAAGGAAATACATACGAGTACCAAAGGAATGACACATACGAGCATCGAAAAGAAGATACAGACGGGTACCAAAGGAATGACACATACGAGTGTTTGACTCAATACAGACGAGTATCGAAGGAATGACACAGACGAGTGTTTGAGAAGCTTGGTAGATGGACTTACTGGGGATTGGGATTTAGTCTTGAAATGATTTTCCAGGACGGAAGGCAAAGGATACACAACATGGGGGTTGGATCTAAAAGTTTGCCCGTACGAGGGAAAGGGACCACGGAGACTAGTGACGACTAGACTCGACCCAAAAGAGTAGTACATACTGAAGAATCACGGGATATCGATGCTTGCGAAGCATAAGAACTAAATTAATCCCTCAGGCCAAAAGGCGGGGTATAATCCTGTAAGAGTGGCAATCGTTCGAATTGCCACACACCAAGTATGGTTATCCAAACGATTGAAAAATGAGATGGGTTGAATGCCCACCCTCATTCACGCTCTAATTTGCACGCAACATACGGGAAATAACCATGACAAGACTAGAGACGACTAGACTCGGCAAGAAGATGATAGTAACCACTGGGGATTACAGGAATATCGATGCTTACGAAGCATAAGAACTACATTAATCCCTCAGGCCAAAAGGCGGGGTGTAACTCTTCGGAGCGGCAATCGTTCGAATTGCCACACACCAAGTATGGTTATTCAAACGATTGAAAAATGAGATGGGTTGAATGCCCACCCTCATTCACACTCGAATCTGCACGCAGCACATGGGAAATAACCTCGGAGACAACGATTCTGACGAAGAAAGACATTGTGTCCGATCCACATTGGGGAGAGAACATGAGACTTCTTTTGGGGATTGAGGATACCAGATATTGGCACCATGGTTTGAGGAGATTTGTAATGTGGTAGCAGATATCAGTCAGAGTTTGTAAGGACATTTTTTCTGTGGGGAAGTATCATTGGCTTGATTGAGTACTGATTTGTATTATCTGGCTTATGCTTTGTATGCATGTTTGAATTTTTCTAGTGCGTAATGATCCATTTTGACGGATATGCTACGCTTTTGAGGATGCAATGTTATATGCAGTGAATACTATATGCAGAGCGCCAAATAAAGGCATTGGTGAGGTGGACACCAGGGAGAATCCCCTTAGTGTTAAGAACCATGTGGAGGTGTCAATAGATATTGGACTTTGATTTGTAATATGCCCCTTCTGGTTGTTGGCTTGTAGGGTGTAGAATAACTTCTGACCTCTCGCCATGTGCCACTGCTTGGAGGATTTTCAACTTGAGGAGATTCCCTCGATTCACCATGTTGGGGATGAGAGATCCAGGTAAGGAGCCTTGGTTAGGGAAGTAGATCAACTCCTAGGAGAAATAAACTCCTATGCTTGAGGAATGGAACAAACTCTCAGGAGAAATAAACTCCTATGCTTGGGGAGAGACCAAATTTCTAGGAGAAATAAACTCCTATGGTCGGGGAGCGACAAAAACTCAGAATTGTGCCCCAAGCTTCGTGACTTATGGAGGAATTTGCCCAAAAGGATCCTTGGAGAGATTTATCGACATGATTTCCCCAGATATGTTGAATTTGAGAGGTCAAACCTCGATTCAATTGCCCCTGATTAGGTACATCTTGCTAGAATCCTCAGGCTTTCTTTGTTTTGAAGTCAAACAAACATGGAAACAAACTTTACCACGCTCAACGTAGTCTTCAAACTCTTCCCCTCAGGGTAATCAAGGGAAGCATTAACTGTTCATGCCCAACGGAGTTTTTTAGAGAACCTGCCCCTTGATGGTCAACATTTGAAATGATTGGCTTTTACTCCTCAGAGTTCTCAAGTCTCTTGTACTTTGACATGATCAAGTTACTCACTGATTCTCATCCTGAAATTTTTTTGATGTTTAAGCAGATGTTTTGTATGCAAAAGAATGTTAATTCTAAGAATGATAATTCTAATGCAAAGCCTATGTTAGTCTTGAAGTTGTAAAACCTTTTTTATGAAATGAGGTTGCGACCTCTTGTGACCGAATCACTAGTTGACACAACCTCGATTTTTGCATATGGAAGATACAGCAAGCATACGATACCAACATGGATATGGGTTTCACTTCATTGGGAGTCAGTTAAACGATATCTCATCGGAGTGCGCTTTCAAAATAAACCCCACTTCAATTAGGACTTTTAAGGGTTGTAATTTGGCTAGGTTCACAGTTTTCAGAAAACAAAGGATTTTTAGGCTCAAAATTATTTGAACCCACCCCCTTCGTGGTGTTCTCCATTCCTATGTTCAGTTAACTCGACACGAGTGTTCATCCCTCACAAGGAATTTTGAAATGGTTGAAGAATCAATGAGGTTTTTCGGACATGGCGGTCGCTCACCTTTTATTCTTCTGATTCATTATCACACGACTTTGTTCTCTTGCTTGGCAATTTCATCATATTTTTTCTTATGTTTCTCTTGCCATTTTTCTTTCATCCTTTTTTATTTTCATTATTTTTTTCGCCATTTTTTTTGCTCTTTTCCTTTTTTTTTGAACAAGTCGTGTGACCTCGCATAGTCTTTGATTCGTTGGAGGTGATTGCGACTGCCTCGCTCCTTTGATTTGATGAAGGATTACCATTGTGGTATCGTCATCTCTTGATCTCTTGATGGAATTAGGATAATCATTGCGGTTTTGACATTCCTCAACCTTTGGAAGGATAACCCTTGTTGTATCCTTAGATGCACACCCTTTTGGTGAGTTTTGAAAGCTCGATCAAGTTAAATGAACACTACCATTCCCCAAGGTCAAAATGAGGGTTTTTATAATTAGAAAAGAAACTCCTACTTCAAGGCTCAAAGGGGTTAACGAGGGTCTATCTCCCTTATATCTCCGGTGTTTGGGGATTGGAAACAATGCCTGTACATCCTCAGTAGGGTTTTTTATTCAAAAACACATGATCAGAGATTTTGCATTTTTTATTTTTCATCATTCTCCCTCAGCTTTTTGCCTAAACAAGCAATTAATAAAGTTGGTATCGTAATGCCAAAAACATTTTATGAGTGAAAACGAATGGGTTTCTTCAAGACAAACATAAACAATGTATTTTATTTTCATTCAGAAATTAACAAGTTTTTACATGCTAGCAATGCTTAAACAATCAATGAAATGTTACAAATGAGAATGCAATAACGAAACTAGATGAATGCCATTGTTGAGGAGACTTGACTCCGTCTGGACTTATTGATCTTGAATACTTTTTGCAGTTCTTTCCAAACACTTCAGATTACTTCAAAAGAGAACTCCAACGAAGTCACCCATGGGTCGTAAACTTTTTCCTTGCTTTATGGATTTGAGCAATGCGAGTGATGCAATGCTCAAGATAAGAGTACGTCTTGCTTATCCCTCGTGCGGGAGCCCCAAGCATAGATGTTGGAATAGTAATCGCCATCATAAATGGAAGGAATCTTGTATGCTCATTAAATTGAGGAGATTTACTTGTGGTGAAGAAGACCCAATACTCGAATCTTAACCAATTGAAGTTCCAACAAACAGGGAAGCGAATGAGAACAAGGCAATAGAATCACGTCAATTTATTTCTCATATTCTTCTTGTCTCTGTTAACAAACGAAGGCCAATGAGAGGGAAATTCCGAGAAGAGGCAACTGGGGTATGAAGCAAAACCTTGAGAAAGAGAAGCGTTGTGTAGAACACTTTTGATTACCACATGGAAAAAGATTTTGACAAAGTCACCCAGGAATTTGTAATGCTTTAAGGGATTCGAGCAATGCAAGTGGTGCAAAGCTCAAGATAAGAATACGTCTTGCTTATCCCTCGATCGGGGGCCCCAAGCAACTTCCACACATGAACAAGAGATGATTACCAACTTAGATTCAATATCCAAACCATCTGGAGTGAGTAAATGACCCTTGCAGTTCTTGATATTAGGCAATAGGGACAATCCAACAACATATGAATCAGTGGAGTCACGACTTTTTATGGCTTTCAATCTTCTTTTCAATAGGTGGAGCCTTTTTTCAATTCCACTAATCGGAAACTTGAAGACTTCAATTTCCCAATTGTTTTCATGATGTATCTCCCTCTTAAGAGTGATAGGAATCTCAACTATGCTTCAGACATTTGAATCCATAAGACCTTCTCTTGAGGTGAGATTAACATTTGCATTTGGCTTCTAAGGAACTTGTCTCAACTCTTCGTGTCTAAGAGAAAAGCTTGAAGAGCCTTCATACATTGATTCATGTTAATCCCCATTTCTGGTCTCATCTCAGTCAAACCTCACGGAGTTGTTCCATGATTGATCTTGGAGTCGTGGCGGTGAGAAGTCAGATCTGTTGCTGAAGTCAGAATTTGAGTAGAAAAGGCCCCCACAAGCTTCTGATAGAACCATGAGATGCATGATAGTATGAATGCGTGTTTCATTTATGAGAGATCCTAAAGCTTTTTCACGCCTTTTGTTTTGTTCTGTTATTTTTTTTTAATCAAGGTATGTTTTGTATGTAGTATCTTTTCTATTTTCTTTTTTGGCTAAATACCCTTTTTGGTCCCTTAAGTATACCTCGGGGTACATTCTGGTCCCTTATCTTTAAAAAGTTCCAAAGTGGTCCTTTAATTGTTCAAAAAAGTCCACGTTAGTCCTTTCCGTGACATCCGTTAGTCAAAGTCAAAATTATGGTCTAGTTGGCATATACGTGTCGCTTAGTTGGCATATTGGCATCTGATGAGGACGTGTTCATCATACAATTTCTAAAAAAGTTTATATTAAGCCAGGATTCGAACCCTGATCTTTATGGTTGTTGGACAACATCACACACCACTGCACCACAACACACTTGTTTGTATATTGTGAAGTTGTATTTAAAATATATATTGAAATATTGATTATTAATAAAAAGAAAATATTCATTATCTTCCCAATACCTACATATTATAGATCTTCCCAGTACCTAGAAACGCAGAAACGCAATATCAAACCCAGAAACGCAAGCTTGTTCATCATCTTCCCAGTATCTAAATTCTAGATCTTTAAATTTCAATCATTATACGAATTAATTCATTTGATTTTCCGTAAATCTTTCGCTTGGTTCTATAAACCCAGATTTTCCCAAACTGATTTGGGGCTGAGGGTGTGATTTGCGTTTAATTCAAAACACTAAATTTCCAGATTTTCCAAATGGATTGTTGTTTCATCTTCATCAAAATTTCCAGATTTTTACCAATTTTTAGGTTTCTTTGTTTCTGGGTTTAAAATTTTATAAACTTAATCGTTCATATCCGGCTAAGTTTGACGTAGACACTTTTGGGGCTAAGGTTCTGAGTGTGAATCTGAAGAAAGAAGAAACAACAATCACCTCTAATTATGATTATAGGTAGTCTTGTATATTTGAGCCTATGGTTGGAAAGAAGAAACAAATTCAATGGGTGTTCACAAAAATCACCTCTTATGAGGGTTGGTTATTAGCCCCAAAAAAAGAGTCTTCATCGCACCTCCAGAGAGAGAATGGAAAATTGAAGAAGATTGTATTTGTCAAGTTGCAGGAACCAATATTGTTTTGCTTAGTCAATGAACATTTAATCAATAAATGTAAAATGGCAGAGTGGTAAAACGTTGTGCCCAGCATCCCTATAAACAGGGTTCGATTCTTGGGTGTGGCAAAATTTTAGTTTTGACATTCTTTTAATTCTAGAATTGTTTAGGATAAATATAAATAAAAAAATTTAAATAATACGTGGAATTTAATAATGGACATGTAGGATGCCACCTAAGCAAAAGTTGACGCCGTTTGAGAAAAATGGACGGAAAGGACTAACGTGGACTTTTTGGAATAATTAAAGGACCACTTTGGAACTTTTTAAAGATAAGGGATCAGAATGTACCCCGAGGTATACTTAAGGGACCAAAAAGGGTATTTAGCCTTCTTTTTTTCTATGTTTTCTCTTTTTGTTTTTGGAAATAGACTTTAGGATCCCTCATAAGTGAAGTGGGTAAAACAATGATGTTATCTAATGCAAAAGCATGGGATCAAGGTCCTTATAATCTTAGTAACCACCACACAATCCTCTGAATGACTGATATAAAACCTCCATACAGGCCAAATGTCACAGGATCAAAGGTTCGACGCCTTTTTAGAATACCAGAGTATCAAGCACCATGAGAACAAACCAAATAAAGGTCCGACCTCAAATATGAAGAGCCAAAGGTATGTAGGAGCCAAGGTTTCCTGTCCCACCCCAATCTCACGGATATGAAGTCTAGACACGGACAAGTGGTCCCTAATGGTCACCAGGGTCTACAGTTCCCATGGGGTACAAAGTGTTTGAGGCAACAAGCGTGCCAGACACAGTGTTCCATGAAAGAACCTCGCCCAGTTGTGGTACCCCATGTCAAGCTCGATCGTAGCAAGAGCCACAGGAGTCAACATGAGCATCCACACTAATCCTATGTGTCACTGGCCTGGGTAGTGGGCCTTTTACCTCACAAAAAACCCCACACCTGCAAAACAAAGCAGAAAAATATGTGGCCCCCACGGGGACCCATAATATAGTCCAGATGCATGCGGAAAGTAAACATGATATGCAAACAGGAAATAGACATGATATGCAAACATATATACAAAATGTAAACATATAAACAAATAAATAAACACCCAATAAAAGAAACAAACAAAGGCTAGGATCGACTCGCTAAGTACGTACCCGCAATAGGTCTAACTTCCCCAGCAGAGTCGCCAGCTGTCGCACGCTCGCGAAAAATGAACAGAGTCGCCACCAATATATTTATCCCATAAGGGAAAGGAATACCAGGAAACCTAACAAAGGAAGGAACAGGGTCTTGCGACCAGAGAATCTAGGTACGGGAGTCGGTTACGCAAGGGGAAGGTATTAGCACCCCTCGCGCCCATCGTGCTCGATGGTGTCCACCTATGTTTGTTTCTATCTAAAGGGTGTGTACTATGTCTATGTCTAAATGCGAATGAATGCAAAAGGAAATACGGGGAAAAGAAGGAAATATTTACAAATGTGCTCGTTCAAGCCCCGCGACTTGATGCCTACGTATCCTTTTCAGGAATCAGAGCGCCGTAGTTCGGCTCCATAGTTTTTGTTTGTTTTTGTGTTTTTTAGTTGGGCGGAGTTAACGCTCGCGCTCTTGCATAAGGGATCGACCTAGGATGCAATAGAGCGGAGATAACAATGCCCTTAAGAAAGGAGAGATGAGAGAGACTTTGAGTGTTTCGAGGAAATCCCTTAAGCAAGGGAAACTCGAGTTACTCTTTGGTTGGTGGTTTTTAGAAGTTGGGAACATACGCCTGAATGGTACCCTTAAGCAAGGGAGATCCAAGCACTCGAACATTCCCTTAAGCAAGGGATGTTCAAGCTTCCATTCCCTTTTTAAGAATTTTCACTTTGATTATTAGTGTTTTAAGTATTTTCTTTGTATTTTTTATGGGGATTTTTATTTTGATATTTATTAAGTGTTTTAATGTTGTAAAGGGAAAAGAATGAAAAAGTGGGGGACTAGCCTAATTTCTAAACCTAATTGTTATTGTTATGTACAAATCTACCCTAAAGTTATGGTAACTAAATTCTAAAAGGAGCATTAAAATGTATCAAAAATAGGCCTAAAATAGGGCCAAAAATAAGCAACAAAATCATACCCAAAAGACATACAAAAATTACACGAAAATGGTACGAAAAGAATAACAGAAGCAATTCAAAATTAGTACAAAATTAAACTAAAAAATACCACTATTTTTATGAGTTTTTAGGTGAGGAAATTCTAAGACTAAAATTAAATCTAAAACTGGACTAAAATCTAACAAGTTTTAATGGTGATTATTACCTAAAGTCTAACAAGAAGTGTGGGTTTAGGGGGTGAAAACTGAAGATATGGTGTATCAGGTAACCTGGGCGCAGGGCCCATGGTTGTGGCCTAATGGCATCTTTGTTACAGATTATGTTTGCAAAAAAAAAAAAGAAAAAGAAGGGTGTAACGGGCCTCGTAGGGGGTGGATAGCGAATTCGGACCAGAAATGATTTTTGTACATGATCCATTTAGATTTTTTTGTTATCAGATTTTTATGTTAAATGATTTATTAAAAACAATTAAAAAAACTACAAGAGGGAATTAGGATTTGTCACGTTATGACCCATCAGCTTCTCATTTCACTCAGATCTCTTTCGATTCTCTCGCACGCGATTTCCGGCGAGTTCCTCCGCCGTGGACCGCCGTTTCTATTCTCTCAATCTTCAAAACCTTAACATCAACCTTATCTCATTTCTAAAGCTCTATACGACTATGTACTCCAATCACCGGGATTTTCATCCAGGAAGCGGGATCGTGGAGCTCGAAAGGAAACCCTAAGAACATCTAATGGCAAATAAATCATCCTCAATTAGAGAATCACGCAACCAGATGAGGGTTCCTATTCTACACAGCGTATACAATCAGGTGGCGAAGTGATTTTGAGCAACAAAGAGGAGGTTTTAGGCTTACCGACCGGAGCAGTTCCGGTGACTCTTCAACGGCGATGACGGAACAGAAAACCAATGGCTCGACGCGAAATAAACGCGGAGTCTTGCAGAGAGAGAGAGGTGAATCATGGGGAATGGAGTGTGTTATGAAATGAATCAGAAAATGGCGTGATTTGAACTATGGAAGGAAGGGAGATTATATAGAGGAGGTGATGAGCTAGGTTCGGTTGAGTGTGAGGCTTGGAATTAGGTTCAGAGTCTGTTAGGTGAGGTTAGGAGATTGCTGACTAGGATTGGAGGTTGTTATAGGGAGGTTTGGATTCAGTTATGGGTTGTTGATGTTAGTTACATGGTATGCTGAGTTGGCACAGTTGATTGAAGGTTATTTAAGGGCTTTGGTTACAAATCTGAAAGTTTGTTATGGTTAAAACAGTTAGGAGACAGTTAGATGAAAACTGAAGTCGGTTATAGGTTGACAGTTAGGAAGTTAATTAGTTATGATTTTGTTAAAGGTAATTAGAATTATGATTGGATAGTGGTGAATGGACGAAGGTTAAAGATTAATTAAAACAGACTGTTTAGTAATTAGCAGTAGCAATTTGTAGGGTGATAGGTGTAACACCCCGATATCCGCTGCACGCATCAACCGTGTCGGGCAACCGAGCATGTTACCGGCTTAATCAATACTCCCCCCTAGGTCCGCTTATCGGCTGCCTAGGAAATATTGTTTTTGCCTCCCGCAGGAATCGAACCATGTACCTAGGGGTTAAGTACATATTCATAGCAATTCCTGCTACCACTTGACCATATGGTCAAGTGGTAGCAGGAATTGCTATGAATATGTACTTAACCCCTAGGTACATGGTTCGATTCCTGCGGGAGGCAAAAACAATATTTCCTGGGCAGCTGATAAGCGGACCTAGGGGGATTATTGATTAAGCTGGTGACATGCTTGGTAGGCCGAAAGCCCTGCGGGGTAAGCGGAAATCCAGGGTGTTACAATAGGTTAGTTCAATCAAAGAGATGTTCGCAAAGACAACCCGCTACTAGCTAGTTTGTGATTTCTGTTGAATGAACGAAAATGCGAAGCCGGCTGTTAGTTGTTGTTATGAGCTGAAGTGTAAAAGCATTAGTTGGTAATCATTCTTTTGTTTTCTGTGCTTCTGAATTGGTTTGGAAATGTATAGTTATGGATCCGTTTTTCTGTATTTGGTGCAGGGCTGTTTATTTGAATTTTGTTTCGATACTCATGAAATTTGTATCTACACGTGAATGGCTGTTTGTGATATCTATGACTCTTTTTGGTTTGGTTTTTGAATTGTATGGTTAGAATTGAGTTAGGTTCTGTTGAAGTTAGGATGAATTGATTTGAAAATGATACGAAATGGGACTGTTTTGGTTTAGTTTGCGGAACTGTTTTGAATGAAGATAGTTGTGTGATATGGTTTGAATGTGTCGGTGTATGTGACTGATGAATTGATACATGACTGCATTGTGTGTGAAATTTTATGGCTTTTCTTGATGCATGCAGGGACCGATTCTAACTGTTTTTTGCTTTCCCATCTTCTGAACCAATGCAGGGCGGCTTCGGATGTGTTATTGCGTGGACTGTTTAGTGCATATTTTGTTTTGATGTAAGTTTGCTCCTGAATGCTGACTGCTCTTGGCGCGATGAGATGCCGCGGATGGATCGGTGAATCAATTAGAATCAACTATACAGTCAGGGTGTTGATAGCTAGAAAATGAGTTTAGCAATTCCTGTTAGTGTAACTGTATTTACTTGGAGTTTATTGTGAACTGAAGTGGATTGGTGGGAGTGCTCTATGACTGTGTATTGAATTGTGATTCATAGATGGACTTCTGTTTGGACTTTGAAATATGGTTTTCTTTGTTTTGTAATGGGATGGTAGCTGAATGGTGTAGGGAGATACTGTATGTGAATTTTGTATGGACATGTAATGTTTATGCTTTGGCTTATGGAACCGTTTGGAATCTGATGAATCAGTATTGCCAACTGCTTTGAGCCCTTTTATTATTATTTTTTATCTTTTGATTGCAATGTTGGTTGGATCATGAAGGTGGATACTGTAACACGATATTGCAGTAACAAAAGGTTTGGAACTTGTAATGAGAACTCCTTGAGTGTAAGGGCCTCTGGTGTCTTGAATAAAGTTTGAATCCTTAGCATTAACAAACATGCCCAAAATTTATCCTAAGATGGACTTAGTCAAAACGTGACCATAAATCCCTAGACTTGAAACAATGCCGTATCTCTTATCCAATCCTTGCAGATAGCCCAATCAATTGACTTAAAGATGAATCAACTTGAATTGACAAAATGAATCCCAACGAATCCACTTCTTTCTCTTGCATAAGAACCAAAGCCAATTAATGATTTATGACCTTGTAATGAAGTGGCCCAATATCTCAAATGATAGTAAAACCAACTTGAACCAACCGACTCCATTAAGCCTCTGATGATGATGATAGAAACTTCCTTCCATAAGTCAAAATTCAAAGAAGAACCAGATGAATCATGCCACACTTTTCAAGGTCTTTGATCCCAAGCCAAAGTTATTCGTTAAGGATGCATGAGTTAATTTAATGTCCTAATGGAGGTATGCAGATGAAATACGAAGCTAAAGCCAGTTAGAAATTAAAGGGTAGGACAAATTTGGGGTATGACAATAGTGTATGGATGAAATTTGTTAGTCCATCTTAAAGGCACACGAAAGTAAGCTCATATTTTGATAGAGTCGAGATTCGAATGAACTTTAATCCTTTATATTTTATTTTTGTGTGTTCTCTTAATGTCTTGCCAATTTTTTTCGTCATAGATAATTCACATGAATTATATTGGAGGTATTGAATATCTTTGTATTACACAAATGAATTTGGACATAAAATGTATAATAGAAAAGCTACAGGCTTTTCCCGTAGGCTTGTACTATACTTACATTAGTATAATTTAAGAACATGTCATTGTAAACCAGTAGTTTACAAATTACACTTAAATGTGTCGTTGGTAAAACCGGTTGGGTCATCTCGGATATAATATGATGCGAATAATTTGTATTCAAGAACCATAAGTTTCTTCAATCCAGTCAAATTTTGTGTGTTTCTAAAGAAAAATAAAAATTTGAGAAATTGCGATTTTATGACATTAATTGTTGCATCGACTAAAATATCATGCATATGTCTCTACTCACAACCAGAAGTTTGTGAAATTATTTTCTCAACTAATTAGACTAAGATCTTGTTTTCTGGATTTATTTAGAAATTCTTGTATAAGTATCACATATATTATTAAAATTGATATTAAATATCATATAATATATGTTCACAAAAAGAAAATGGACCCGAAGATCCCTTCTTTAAACGTCTAAAGTTAATTATATGGTTGATACTTATGAGAACATCAATTCTAAATTATATATTTGAAACACCCAAAGTATTATATTAAGATATTTATTCGCATTAAGCCAACAAGATACTATATCTTAGTCCTCCCTAATTTATTCTTATACTTCTCATCTAAGTGAACATTTGGATGTGTTGTGTATATTCAAACAATATAATACATTAATATGAGACATGAAAGAATATTGGGAAAATGTAATTAATATGAATCTCAATTTTGAGGATATAATTTGAAAAAATAATTAAATACTTGATTGCAGCCCAGTAGGATGATTATCACTTGATAAATTAATTTTTCCAATATTAGGGGGAGGGAATAAGCAGCTAAAATCATGAACAAGAAGTTCAAATGAACATATGAAATCATGAACTAGAAGTTCAAATGAACAATTTAAAATAAATTGTTGTCTTGATCCTCGTAAAAATCAATATGAACCAAAAGATCAAAATATTATTCATTTACAAAGTTTATGAAATAAATTATCTGCTGATAATACTCCACTCAAAGTGGATTCTCCTATTGGATAATATAATATTGCAAAAGGGTTATTGCGGCGCCTGGAGCGTGGTATGAAAGTCGGTTCCAATGTTAAAAGTCCTCTACTAAGAAAAGAAACTAAAGATGACCCAAGTGAGGATATGAAAATGCTAAGAGCACTTTGACCTAATTTTATTTTCAGTTCTAGAAGAACAGATCAAGTACTTGAAATATGAAATAAAGAGATCTCGATAAATTATGTCATGGATGAAATGGAATGGAATTGAAATTGAGATAACCAAATAAAGTCAATATTGACAATGTCTTTGTATACAATATAGAGATAAAAGTGATCAATGATAATGAGGATCACGATTCAAAGTCTATTAAAGATTGTAGACTAAGTGAGAATTGGCCAAAATAAATATATTTAATTAAGGAATTAAACTCACTTTACAAGTGACTCACTTTTGGACCTGTAGTCCGAACACCTCAAGGTGTGAAGCTTATTGGATATAAACGAGTTTTTGTGAAAAAGAAAATTAAGAAAAATATATAAAGTTTGATTTAAAGCTCAATGATTTTCACAAAGACCTAAGATTAATTTTGATAACACATATTCATCTGTAGTTGATTCAATCGATTTTTGGTGATTAATTATCCTCGTAACATATGAAGGGCTTAATTTGAATATGATGGATGTAATGACATCTTATTTATATGGTTCACTTAATAGTGACATTTACATGAAACTCCCTTAAGGGCTCAATATACCAGACACGCGTAATTGTGGATCTCGAGGAAACTACTACATCAAATTGAACAAGTCTCTCTATGGGCGGAAAGATTCTGGATGCAGGTGGTATAATCGCCTCAGTGAATATTTACTAAATGATGAATATACAAATAACTCAATTTGTACTTGTATTTTCATAAAATGATGTGGAAAAGAATTTGCACTAATACTTATCTATGTGGATGACATAAATATTATTGGAACTCCTGAAGAGCTTCCAAAAGCTATAAATTGCTTAAATAAAGAGTTTGAGATGAAGGACCTAGAAAAGACAAAATATGTCTAGGTCTGCCAATTGAGCATTTGGACAAAGGAATATTTGTACATCAAGAAGGCTATATAGAAAAGTGTTGAAATGCTTCTATATGGAAAATTGTCACATGTTGCCTACTCCAATATGGTTGTTAGACCATTAGATGTTGAGAAAGATCTTTTTAGGCCTCGAGAAAAGGATGAAAATTGCTTGGTCCTGAAGTAACATATCTCAATGCAATTGGAGTACTAATGCACCTTTCTAATTATACACATCTTGTTATATTCATTTGAGGTTATTCTATTAGCGAGATACAATTATTCACCTACACGAAGATATTAGAACGAGTTAAACATATACTTTGCTATCTTAGAGATGCAGGTTATTTGTCAGATTCTCACAATGGTATATCAGAAAGAGGTTATTTGTTTACATGTGATGGTACAACCATTTCATGGAGATCTATGAAACAAATCATTTCAACAACTTCATAAAATCCCACATAACTATTACCTCTACATGAAGTCACTTCCAAGAAAAAAATTTAAGCAACTACTACAAATAATATCGTCTCACATGTAAATGTCTGCATCAGGGGGAGAAATATATATACGTTTTTCACTTTTTTCCTTCACCACGGTTTTGTCCCATTGGGTTTTCCTGGTAAGTTTTTAATGAGGCAATTCACATTCAAAGGATATTGTATTTTTTTTCCTTCACTAGAATTTTTTCCATTGGGTTTTTTCTAGTAAGGTTTTAACGAGGCATATCCTCCATGGACATCCAAGGGGGAGTGTTATGAATAAAGATTAAAGTGGATGTCCATCCTTATTCTTCTTTTTCATCTTCCTATTCCCCATCAATATATGTGACTTTCCATCTCACTTGGATCCTATAAATAAGACCCACATTGTGATGTAAATGATACTTTTTGAAGAAGATAATACAATATTGTTTTCTCTCTTCTCTTTCTCTCCTCCATGTATCATTTATCTCTATATTGATTTGGTGAATTTCATAACAAATAAATATATATATATATATATATATATATATATATATATATATATATATATATATATATATATATATATATATATATATATATATATATATATATATATATGGGAGCGTATCCGGTGAGAACAGATATCTATTATGAGAAATGAGAACTATCAATATCAAACGTCAGATTTAATTAACGGTCAAGATTTAAAAATTCCATATAAAGATCATCATACTGAATTATTTACTACTATGATTATCATTTAAAAACTCCATAAAAAATATTCTTACCAAAAATACTTTTATTTTATAATTGAATTGTTATAAAAGTATTTATTATAATTATAATTAATATTTTGTTAGAATATTACGAGGAAAAAATATAAAGTCAAATTCTAAAATATTTATTTCAAATTAAAATTATCTAAACTTTAAATATTTTTAAAATTAAAAAAAATCAGAAAAGTAATATTCACTATATAATAATCAAAAGCATAAACTGTATACTAACATTTCAAAAGAAAAATTATATTTAAAAAATTATGTTATTTAAATTTCCATAAAAATCTTAACTCTTCGATTAATTTTAAGAAAAAGTATTTTACCATTGTACCATGAATTTTATAATTATAATTATTATTTAGTTAGACTATTATGAGGACAAATTATAAGACAAATTTAACCAAAAATTTCATTTAAATTTAAAATTATCTAACCTTTAAACTAAATTAAAAATTTAGAAAAATTATATAATAATGAAAAGCATAAACTGTTTACTTAAATTTCTAGTGAAAAATTATATTTAAAAAATTATGTTATTTAAATTTTAATAAAAATATTAAATCTTAAAAAATGAATTTAATTTTAAATAAACTATTTTAGATGAAAAAATTTAAATAACAATGTTTATAAAAAAAAGTACATAAAAAACAAGGTTTTCAGAAAATTTACCAAAGTGTCTAGGTTTTGCAGGACCCCCTAGAGTATGCGCCAAACCATTTGGCGCATTAGTATAAATTTTCTTGAATTAGCCAATTCATTTGGCGTATATGTGTTTGTGAAAAGTAAAAAAAATAAAAAAATCTACATTTGCGCCAAACCATATGGCGCATACTCCTAATTTTTGTACTAATGCGCCAATTCATTTGGCGCATACTCCAGGGGGTCTTCAAAACCTAGACACTTTGGTAAATTTTTTGAAAAACTTATTTTTTTGGTAATTTTTTTTTAAACCTTGTTATTTAAATTTTTTCACAATTTTCTGTTGTATCTTGAATTTTATAGAATTATATTGTCCATAATTTATTTTGGTAAATAAATTGGTCTAGGCTTAACTTTAAAGTATATATTGTGAAGTAATTATTGTAGCATCTTAGCGTGAGATATATTAGCCTTTGTTAATTTTAATAATTATTTATTTTGTTTATAAATAAATTATTTAGAGAATAATCTATGTAGTTATTGTAATTTTTTTGGCTTTATACCACCGGTTTAGTCCGGTTCGGGGGGTGCAGTTACCGTGCATAGATAAAAATCTATGCATCATGCATAAATTATTATGGACTCTTGGATCATTGGATCAAATTCTAGATATCAATTGTTATTACTCAATACTCAATATTCACCACTCAATATTCAATACTCAATACTCAATAATGGATTAAAAACATGATCCAATGGCTTATGTAGGCTTATGCATGGTGCATAAGTAAAATCCTTATGCATATTAGCCAAAGCTTGGTTCGGGGGAGAGTTCTGGCATCAAGTGGTTTCATCCCCCTCCCGATCGGAATTGCGGGGATCGAACCGTAGTTATTATAAATTTGTAATTAGTAATCTTTATTCTTTATTGTGATCATTAAATTGTTATTAAAATATTAAAAGTCTTATTTAGTTTTAAAAGTAAGTTTAGAACAATTTATTTAGTAAAATAAATTATGAGAAAATATAATTTTATAAAATACGAGATACAGCGTTATAATAGTTAATTTTTTTAAAGAAATATAAATAATAAAATTTTATTTTAAAATAATTTTAATATTAGAAAGAGGAGTAAATAATTTAAGCTTTTGATTATTTTAAAAATAATATTATTTTTTCTAATTTTGTTTTGGAGTTTTTCTTTTATTCATGAAATTTGTTTATAATTTAGATAACTTTAATTTTTTTTTAATTATTGAATACACTTAAATTAATTAATAATCATACTCTAACTAAATATTAAGTATGTTTATACAAAATATTTTAACAATAATTTTATAAAAATTTAATTATAAAATTAAATTATTTTTGGTAAGAATATTTTTATGGAGTTTTTAAATGATAATCATAGTAGTAAATAATTCAGTATGATGATCTTCATATGGAAATTTTAAATCTTGAACGTTAGTTAAATCTGACGCTTGATATGGATAGTTCTCGTTTCTCATAATAGATATCAGTTCTCACCAGATACGTTCCCATATATATATATATATATATATATATATATATATATATATATATATATATATATATATATATATATATATATATATATATAAGTGATCATTTTAAAATCAAATGACAAATGATCATTTTATTTTTTGTTTGTCAAAATGCATTGATATTTTACACAAAAACTTGTAATAATTGATAGAACATGATTTGATAGATTTGAAATGCTATTTTTAAAAATATATGACTTAATGATTATAAGTTTAATTAATTTATTTAAAGCCATTAAATTGATTTAAACTACTATATTAAAATGTAACAAAAAGAGCCTAATGAATATTTGACATCTCATCTTCCATATTTAATTATGTCTTTCAGTAGTGCTTCAATGGCTTCTTCCTCTAAGAAACAAGTTGGTTCATCTTCTCAACGACAAAATCAAGATCAACAACAACAACTACTTGTTGCACAGAAGACTTGTTCGATTCCTTTGAACAAATTAGAGGTTATCTGCGAAATGATGGTTGATTTTGATAACCTGGAAGCACATGATATTCATCTGAAGGAGGCCATGACCTTTCAAGGATGGCAAGCGTTCTTCTATGGTTTGTGTGGACTAGTCTATCTAGATTTGGTGAAAGAATTCTGGGTTCATGCAACAGTCATGCCAAAGGCTATTCTATCTATTGTTCATGGTGAACCTTTCTCCATTACACAAAACCTTCTAAGGAAGTTATTTGGGTTGGAAACCGTTGAAGGTGTTTCTGGAGTTGTTCCAGGTAGAACAGAGTGGGAGGTTGTGCATGGAGAAATCATCAAGAACGGAGTAGAATCTAAAGAAATCAAGGAACTTAAGCCTCTTTATAGAATCTTGGCTAAGGTTCTTCTGGGTTGCATCTACCACAAAAAGGCAACAGTTTCTTCAAACTATGTTAACAAGGACAAACAATACATTCTGTATTGTATTGGTAAACAGGAAAAGGTGGATCTTCTGTTCATCATCTTCAACCACATGTGGAAGCATGTGAAGGAATCTAGAGATGATTTCAGAAAGAAGAATACCAAGTACAAGAGAAACATTATTCCTTTTGGAAGAATCATTACTGATCTTCTGGTTCAAACAAAAATTGTTGAGGATCTAGAGAAAGCTGGCATTATCAAGGATCCTTATACAATAATTGGAAGCATCATGAACGCTCATACTCTGAAGAAGATGGGCGTAATTGAGACCATTGGTGCTACTCCCCAAGTGAACACTGAAGTTCGGTCCAGAAAAGCTCCTACTCTGGCTGACTTTGAGTTGTTCTTCAGAAATGAACATCCAGAAGTTGTTGTCCAATACTTTGCTATGCACATGGCAAAAGGCCCTAACTATGGTCCTATATGGATAAGCAAGCAAAATCTTGCCACTACTGCTAATCAAGTTCCAGTGTTAGTGCAAGAGAAAGAAAGAAGAACGAAAAGAAAGTTAGATCTTCCAGAAATAAGTAAAGATAAGAAGGAGAAGAAAGAAGAAACGAAGGAAGAACAGAAGAAATAAGAGAAGAAAGTAGAGAAGAAAGAAGTGGAAAAGGAAAAGAAGAAGGAATACTTGAAGGGAAAGAAGAAGGTAGAACAGAAGGAGAAGTAGAAGGAGATGAAGAGAAAAATTGTTGGAGAAGGACCTACTAGGCCTCAGAAGAAGAAACGACCTTCAGGTATTGTAATTTCTGAACCTGGTTCTGCTCCTGTTTTAAATTCAAATATTGTATCAACAGAAGCTACCCCAGAAATTCCACCAGAAAAAGCGCCAGCTAAACCACCTCCAACCACCAAAGTTTCTACCTCTCCTTCTTCACCCAAGTCTAAAGGCAAATCGCCTATTCTTGATTCTAGACCTCCTATTTCCGAACCTATTCTTGAACCCACACCTATAAACATCGTCATTCCTCCTCACGCCATTATATACACTTCTCAACATCCTCCACATTCCAACTATGAACATGTTGACACTACTGTGTTATCCCAACTCCCCTCACCGGAATTTTCATTTTCTGATTCTTTCAAACGGAAAATGAAATCATATAAATTTCCACCCAAACCATCTTCTGACCCCGTTGTCTTAGTCTTGGACTTTGACAATGAAGCTAAATCCTCTCGTCAACAATCCCCTTCAAGCACTTTGTTTGTTCTTGATAGAGAATCTCAATCCTATGCCTTCTTTCACCCAGATAAACCAATCTCTTCTCTCAATACACAAACTCCAATCTCACCACCCAGAACAACACCTCCAAAACCTTCTGTTGATGCACTTTTTGATTTATTAAAACACAAGGCCAAGACAGGTTTAGATGTTCTGAAGGTTGCTCATGATTCCAAGTTGGATCATGTTGCTGCTGGCAAGCTTTGGAGAGCTTTTGGAAGGAAAATTCAAGTTGACTTTCTAGATCTTCAGAAAGATTGTTTGGCTGATGCTCCTGGTCCTTATGGATTCTTTTTGGAGTATGATGATGGTAAGTACTATCATCCCATTACAAACTGGAAGCCTCTGGAAGAGAAGCAGTTTGTTGATGAGTTAGAAGAAGAAAATCCTCTGGCTATTGTTGTGTGGAAGACACATCCATACAAGGTTCTGACTGGAGATATCCAGTTGTTGTTCAACTGGTTCAGGGAGAATCCTCTAAAAAAGGGTCCAGATATGGTATATCCAGAAGTTGAGTACCCTCCAGAGAATCTGGCTGAGATACTTCAAGGCCTAGAGCAACCTGCTGAAGAGATTCCTGTTCAGGAAAATCAAGTAGATGCTCAAATGGTTGAAGCTAATGCAGTTCATCCTGTTCTGGAAAATAGATTTGATGCTTCTTCTGCTGGTCCCTCTACTTCTGTTCTACTGAACACTATGAAGGAACTCCAACAGAATCAAGCAAGCTTGGCTAGTCGTCTGGACAAGCAAGATGACACCAACGCAAAATTCAGAACTTGGATGAAGAACCAAGAAGAAACCTCCAAGAAGCAAGTTGAAGACACTTTTGAGATTAAGAACCTTCTGGAAGCTTTAGCCTCTGAGCTTAACCATTCGTAGTCTGTCTTGTGTCTTAGTTGGTTTTCCTTGTTTTTGCATCTGTTTGCTTGCATATGCTTTTGTATTCTCTTCTTCTAATTAATATCAATGAAATAACTTTTTTTCTTCACTCTGTGTGTCTTTCATCTGAATCTTTTATGCTTTTTGATGTTATGACAAAAAGGGGGAGAAATGTGATAATTGAATTGATTTATTATATCAGTTGTTGGGCTT